>NC_141547.1:75162500-75380000 GCF_021556685.1 Rattus norvegicus
GGAAATTTCAATTGAACAAAAAGGCCAGGAGCACACTTCATTCTTGTGCCAATGCAGTCAGGCCCAGAAGAGGGCATATTTGATTGTTCTAATTCATGCCTCACTGCTGTTCTCCCAATATGTCAGCTGACGTTCTCTTCAACTCTACTCATGCCTGTGTCTCTTCAGGTATTTTAGGTCCCTTGACACTATGCTGATGCTCATGAGTACTACATTTATTCCTCCTTGCAAAGTCACCTATAACATCATAATACTTTTATTGACAAAAGCAAAAGTGAAGGGTCAGGTGACTCTGCTGACAATGGAGTTACACTTGAAGCCCAATCTCTTTTACTGGGGTGACAGTAATTTTTCCACAGAGAAACAAAAAGTAATAACTCAGTCTTTTGAGTGCAATGACACTCAAATATGTGGACACTGGAAATGAGATGGGCACCAAGGTGAAAGGTGCTATCAGGCTTCTGATTTCTAGTTTTGCAAACAAGGAAGTGTATTTCAAGAGCTGAAGGAGTTGCCTGAATTTTCATAAAAGAAGAGTCAGAGAAAGTATTTAAAACATAGACCATGTCATTTAAAATATTTATACTTACTGTGCATGTTCCAGATTCAGTTGTTCTGAAAGGCAATGGAATGCAGCTGATGTGATCTCTCTATGGCTGCTTCAGTGCATTGACAGCTGTGTGATGTCAGGATCGCAGCCTGGCTTTTCTGTGTCTTTGTTTCCTCTGCAAAGCAATAATGCTACTTACCTTGTGTTTATAGTTGAAGATTCTAGAATACACAAACTGTGGGAATATATGAAACAGTGTTGAAACCATCAGATGAACTGTTACTCATATTAATCATTGCAAATAATGTAAGCCTTGCTCCTTTAATTATAACATCCTAACTACTTCTGCTTCATTAAAAACCTCTGGGTCTCATGTGTATACTGTGGCAGTGGGGTTTAAATCTGAGTTGCCTAGAAATGCTATGAGGACAATTAAATGGGAAGAAATAAGAAGCACTTACAAACATAGATGTTTATTCTAATCTAAGGTAGACTTTGCATTCTTTGTATTGAAGTATTTAGGTCATATCTAATCTGTCTCATTTATAGTGTCAAATATAGTTATTCCTTTGACAGAGTTAGTTCACTAGCAGAAAATAGAAAACTCATAAATAGTATGTGAATGCTAAGAATTACTATTATTTTAATTATTTTAATTTTATGCATAATTACAAGGAATAAGTAATTAATGATATATGCTAAATTACCAAGCACTTGTCAACTGTTTATCCATTTACTCAAAGCCCTTAATTTTATGATCCATTAATTTCTTCACATATATGAAAGCAGTGTATTGCTTATGTAGTCTGTTTCTAAGACTTGTTGATTGTAGCAGAGGGACAAATTTTCACTGTAAATGAGCTATAACTGGTGGATGGGATCTCATATTCAAACTATAACGTCATTGCAATATCTTTTCTTCATCATTTCCCGATTATCATCCCAAGTGTTCACGATCAATTCCCCCACTCATGGGTGATTGCCTTATTAATGGCAAAGTGATAAGAATGGAATTAAATATTTGCACTGGGGGCTATGCTTAATTGAGTTCCTTCTCTGCTTATTGCAAGCTTCGGTTTTTAAAATTAAAGCCAACAAAATCAAACCATTTAGAAACATGGCTAAAATTAGAAGCCTTTTAAATATGATAAAAATTCTGCAGAGACTTGGACATGATGTTCCTCTTCAAATATGTTGTGGTATAATTTTAGAAACAAAGGACAATTTATTTCTAATTTTAAAGAAACTTTCCAAATTTTATAGGGCACTCACATTGTTCCCGAAGCTATGTCAAATTCTGAGAATGGAATGGATGACACAGAAAACCAGAGAGCATTTTAATATGCTTTATCAGACTTACTTTGTAAGTAACTATAGCAAGTAAAAATGTTATCTTTTAACATTATTGTTTGATTCTTTCTTGCATACACATACTGTGTATTGATCAGATCAACCCCCCCCTCCCTTCCCACCATCATGTACATGTCTCTAAATATACTGAACCCACTTACTGAACACATTTGTGTAGAACTGTCTACTAAAGCATGAATTCAAGGGGCCACTTCCCTGAAGAAAACTGTCTCTCCCTCTGCCAGTAGTTGTTAGTCACCAATAGCTTTTCAGAGCATGGTAGGCGTTCACGAGCCACTTTGTGTATGCTGTACTTTTTGTCTGGCTTTATTTCTTACAAGTCTTACACCTACACTCAAACTACTACTATGAATTCACTGGTGCAATGATCCTGTCTTGTCCAGAAATAATGTCACTCCAGACATCTATACAATATCCTTACAAGTCAGAAAGATGATAATTACTTTTTTGCAGAATAGATTATAGTTGACATTAATAGTACAACACTGATATGTAGTAATAATTTAGGAGCCTTCCGTGCAGGAGATTATCTACTGTTCATGGAAGGTAACTATGTGTACAAACACATGAATGTTCATCTATCATTTTCTAAAGTCCAATTACAGAAAACTAAATCAGGAACAGCCAGAAATTGTTTTAAAAACACTGAAAGGTGAAAACAAATCAATTATGATAATATTCTATGGACACAATCTCTAGAAGGAGGAGGAGGAGCAGGGCAGAAGGAGGAGGAGAAGAACAACAGCAACAACAGCAACAGCAACAGCAACAACAGAACAACAAGAAGTACAAGAAGAATGATAACAAGAAGAAGGAGAACAAAAAGAGAAGGAAAGGGAGAGGGAGAGGCAGAAGAAACAGCAGCAGCAGCAGCAGCAGCAGCAGCGACAAGGATCTATAAAAGAGACCAAAGAAAGAGTGAAAGCATAACACTGTCAACATAGAAATGACATATGACAGGCAGAAATCAAGTAGTGAGGGTAAGTTTGTGTAATCCTGTAGATAAAAATCCAGAACTTAACATTAGTCCAACTAAACTATGAGGCAAAGTAAATGGTTTGAAAAAAGTGCTTATTGAATTCTTTATATATATTTTATTGTCTCTTATGTGGAAGACATGCCGTAGAGGGAACAACTACAAACGGGTAAACTAGTTTTGATGCTACTTTGAGGAAGAACAAGATGTGATCAATTTATCCTAGGATTGTGATGTCAGAAATAGGTATTGGTACCAAACAATTCCGTAAGGACTGGTGGTATTAGATGAGATGAAGACAAAGAAAAATAATTTCAAAACTTTTATTTAAAATGTTTTACTTACTGATAAAAATTCTGAACATGACTGGCTTTATTTATTCAGACCTTTTCTTCTTTCCTTTTTATGAATTGGATGGTTGATACCTAACTTCCATTTGGGGACAATGTTTCCAAGAATTATTTTTGTTGACAATGCATCACTAAAACCCTAGACATTTATAAAGTGGGTTTTCAACTTATTGAGGTAACTTAAAGACTTGTTTCAGTGTGATGTTATGTACATAAAGAGAAGAAACAGAAACCCGAGCAATGGAAACCATGCGGGTTCATTTGGTAGGTCAGCTTGTCTGGATTAATCAATGCTCAGATGTCTGGTTTGGCATTATTTCTGAGTATGGGTGAGTTATCTCTATAGGAGTTTACAATTAATGGACTTAATGGACATAAAAAAAAAAGAATACCACACTCCTGTCTGTGAGTGGATGTCATTCATTTGTGCTAGGGTTTGAGTACATAAAAAATGGAGATGAGAATCATACCTCTTTTCTGCCTCACTGCTGACCTTTCTTATTATCCTTCTTAAGCAACGACTGCATTTTATAACGTCAGTTGTTTAGATGTTGGGGTGTGCAGATTAGAACTAATAACACCACTTACTCTCCCAGTCTTTGACTTGAAGATCAAAGGACCTTACTCTTTTTTTTTTTGGTTCTTTTTTTTCGGAGCTGGGGACCGAACCCAGGGCCTTGCGCTTCCTAGGCAAGCGCTCTACCACTGAGCTAAATCCCCAGCCCTGGACCTTACTCTTTTGCTGGTTAGTTTTGACTGTCAACTTGGTATAATGTAGACCAAGGAGAGTCTCAGTGAGGAATTATCTAAATGAGACTAGTCTTTGGGCATGATTGTAGGGGATTGTTTATTATTAATTGATAAAGGAAAACAACAACATTGCCTGGTGCTGTGTTCTTAGAAACAGGAAACGATGGTGAAGAGCAAACAAACATGGAGCATGGGTGCATGCTGCTTTCTGCCTAGGACTATAGATGTTCCAGAAGCAACTGTCTAAATCTCCAAACACTACGACTTATTCAAAATGATGGCTTATATCCTACAATAGTAAGCCAAATAAAACCTTATCTAAACTGTTTTTCATCAGGGTATTTTATCAGAGCCACAAAAGTAAAACAAAGCTAATATCCATAATCACAAATTATAATTTCTTATAATAAATATACATGTTTATGATTATAATATATGTATAATACAAATTAAATATACATGTGGGTTACATTTATATGGATATCCCTGATAAATATATGAGTAGAGTCTTCAGAACATATATATTTCATTGTATTGTATGGCAAATCCAAATTGCATTCAATTTCACAACCATGCTTAGTGTTTTATTGCCTACAATATGATAAGAACTCCAAAAGGGCATAGATTTTGGTATCTAGGGGACGAACTCTACAGGTCAAAGTCACTGTAATATTTATGATCCAAAAGTTGAAAGGGGCAAAAGTGCACAGAATGTCAGTATTGTTTATTAGAGTAGCAATGCAAGGTGTACATACTAGGAAATGAATCCATGTAAAATATAGGGAAGGTGGGACAGAACCCTTGACCTTCTGTTATCTCTCAACTAATGACAGAAAGAAAAAAAAAGAACTGCTGTTGGGTTTCTAACTCATTTCAGCACCAAAATACAGAAGTTCATACATTTCTGTGCTGTATTGTCATTAAATATTAATGACCATATGTGAATGGAATTTAAAAGCTGTCTTCTTAGACTCTCAAGGTTTGGATTAAGTAGCAACACTTTTTATGAAGTCTCCTTTATCATCAATTAATAAGATGGTTTAAAGGTTCTCTGAGCACTCTAAAGAATTCTATTTTAAGAAATTATTAGTTAGCACATGTGTCCAATCCCTCATTAGATTCAGAATTCAGAAGAATGTCCCTTTTTGTCACATGGTTTTCCTTTTCAATTTTCCAGTAGTCGATCAGATGTATTCCAAAATAGTCAAATTACTTCTTTTTGCAAAAGTTGTTTTAGATGAATTTGTTTTACTTCCACATTCCTAATCTCTTTTTGCATTTATTTCCATTTCTAATGCATAGTGAGAGAGGAGAAGAGAATATACTTAACTCTTTTTTTTTTTAATTTCGGTTTTTGTGGCTGTGCGAATAAAGGCTTGCCAAGAGAGAAGTGAAGAGAGAGATCATATAGCAAGGGGGAAAAAAGAATTTAGAAAGAATTTTAGGTTAAAGAAATGGACCGAGATTTTCATTCACTGTGATTAAAACATTACATTTTCACCATCTATTTCTAATTCTGGGTCAAGGGTACTATAGATATATTATTAATTATAGCCATCCCTATGACTTGCTTAATTCTGATGAGTATTTTATTATTCCACAAAATAAAATGGTTGTTATAGTAATAACTCAGACCAACTGAGTTGTCAATTTCACTTAGCCACATGTAGCTCCATCGATATCTTCATGGTGAATGATAAGCACTGGAAAGGAGAAAATGATCTTTAAAGTTAACTTTAACTTACTGAGCTTCAATATACACAAATCACTAGCTGCAGGAAACTCAATGAGGAATGCAAATTCTTTGACCTATACATAGTCGGCTAATTCTCCCACAAGGGGCGTGATTTCTTGTTTGTTGAATGGGGATCTTAAGTCCAATTAAAAAAATCTGTTGGTTATCATCAATGGTAGCATTCCATTACTGTACTTGTAGGGCTATCTGCCATGGTAGTCAGTGATATGGTTCATATGCATCACACCAGTGTAGGACTGTTGGTGGCTTCACCTTTTTAAAAGATTGTAAGAGATTTTCTAGTCCCTCCATCTGAAGTACACGGTATCTCTATGAAGAGGGACTCTTTATTTTATGTACTGCAGATAATCCTTCATTATATGTCTGGATGACTCTAGACTCTGAGAATGTTGCCTATTAAGGGTAGATGACACATTTGCTTAAGTTAATTTTTCTTTAACTTGTTTTAAGTTGTTCTGCTTTCTCCAGATGATGAGACTTTGGCTGTATATTTAGGGAAATTGACAACATGACCTAGACATGTTACTGCTTCCAGTTTTCTCCACATTCCCATTTATTTTAAAAGCATTAAATTTGACTCCTGATTGAAAGCAGTAAACAAATTGAAAAGAAATAATTCTCTCTAATAGTAGATTTCAGAGATATTAAGTCAAATTTTCTCAACAGGCCTTTAAATTTTAATAAAACTTATTCCCAAATATTAATGTAAGTGTAAACATTACAGTTTTTATAAAATGTGGCTGCATGATCACCTCTGGTATGCTAGACCCTACATGTAGCCATGTCTTAAAATGTAATATTCTTAATTGATAGATGTTTCTCATCAATGTATCATATATACCTAAAGATGTTTCAACATTATTTTTGCTGTCAATATATATCATATTGTAAGTTAATAATCATACTATCTATATAGTATGTATCAGAGTATTAGAATATTAAAATACTCAGGTATCTGGAGCTACCCCTCCCTTAGATTCCCCATCGTTCTTTTACAAGTAAAGTTTAATTCCTACCAACTTGAGTCACCCTGCTTATTTGCAGTATTTTATTTTAGGAGAAAGGCTAGATTATAGTCCTTAAACAACCATCAAAGAGATACAGACGTGTGTTAAATATGAGAACAACCTCAAATATATGTGTGTAAATATATTAAATAACTAAATATACTACATATATATATATATATATATATATATATATATATATATGGTGTTATGTCTTCAAATTATTGAAGATTGAACTGAAGAAGACAATCTCCATGGTGAGCAATCTCATTTTCTGAGATTGAATGAAATTGTAATTTTTGTTGAATGAATTGTAGTTTCTCTGTGTACTTGGTTTTATTACATATATATGTATATATATATGTAATAAAATATTATATATATATATATATCAAATTTGGGAAAGGATAGTAACTAGAATCAGCTTTTTGCTTTCAGTTACTGCCCATCAAGGCAGGTATGGAAAACCCACAACATGTGTAAGTGTGTGCTTCTGCCTCTGAGAAGACTTTCCCCAAAACTCGGGATGATCTAAGCAGAAATTTTATCATTGAGGACCATCAGCAGGAAAACAGCAGGTTTTCATTTGCAGCTATTTGACCCCCACTCTAGTCATCTGATTTAGCATGTATTTTTATGACCAAATATCAGGTCATATATCCAAGTCAGTACCTAGCTGTCTATTGGACTTTGGACGTCATCAAACCTGATATATTACAAGGTAGCAAAGGGAATCTTTACAATTTATAGATGATTGGAGAAGGTCCAGATCTCCATGCCTAGAGAATAACGTTTGGATTGTGTGATGTGTGGTGTGTAGCAAGAAGTGACAAAATGTATTTTAAGCTCTGACCAAATGCTAGATTATATTCTAAATCAGCAGTAAGCTAATGATTCTGAGCTAAATCCAGACTGCTGCCCAGCTCTGTAAATAAACATTTTGGGAACACATTTGTGTCTGTTTACATTTCCTATTGCTGATTTTGCTTTACAAAAACATTTGAGCAGTTGCAGTAGAAACCACATTGCGTATAATACTGATTATGTGGCTCTTTATGGACAGGTTCTACTGGGACTTGTTGCAAGTGAATGGGACTTTCACTGGGACCATTCAATAGAGTTTCACAGAAAGTTCATAAAATGACAGTGTTTTGCAGTATTTTAACAGTTGTAATCACTGTTAAAATACTGTAGGCCCAGCCTACCTATTTATTTCTCAATCCCTTAATGTAAAATTATTACACATAATTTGATTATTGTTATCCATATATATTTGAGCATATGGTATCTATAATTCAGGAAGCAAATTAACACAGATTTTGAATTCAGAGGTAGAAAGAACTGAATATCATTTATATGTGTATGTTTGTATGTGTATGTATGTGCATATATATATATATAGTATTTTATGTATGGTAACTTTATTGAGATGTAGTTCACATAATACAATTTATCTATTTAAATAATTCAGTTTAATAATATTTAGTGAATTTAAAGATTTGTGCAATGCAAAGTAACTGTTATCAATTACAGAATTTTTCATTGGCTTCCTAAGAAAGACGATGTTTTCCATATGATCTTGACACATTCATAATTTCTCTAACCATTCTTGGTTTATGTTTTAAAATGACCATCGCATGAGAAAACTCATCCCCAGAGAAGGCTTATTTCATTTCTGAGTAGGCATTAATTGCCTGTAGCTCCTCCTTTAGGGTCGGAACCCAGTCTTTGTTGACTTTTCAATGTATATTGTCATTGTTCAAGTCTTGTTTGGGTAACCATAAGATTTTATGGGTCCTACTTCTTTGTCATATGAAGAAGTCATGATCAATAGTCAACCCTAAATATATACACATATGATCAACACTAAATTTATGTGTCGGGTTGGCTATGAATATATACCAAGTATAATGAATGAAGAATCGTGAGCTTGAGATGGATTTGACACATGGTAGGAGCTGGAGAAGAAGTGATGGTTGGAGATTATGTTAATAGCAGGCTCATGTAGGATATCTTCAAAAAAATTAAAAAAATACTTTAAATAAAATGATCACCATCATAGATAATAGTAAGATCCAATGAACCCAATGGGGGTAATAGAAAACAAAACAGTTTCCTTTGCAGGAGAAGTGCTTTTAATCACCCAGGTATTTCTTAAGCCTCTTTGATAATGGCAAACAGAGCATGAAAGAATTAAAGAAAACTATCAATTCATGCAATATACTTACACACACACACACACACACACACACACACACACACATGCACACACCCTTCTAACCAAGAAAAATGAAAAAATTGTACAGTGGAAATTTCAATACATTATAGAAGACACCGGAAGATGGAAATAAATCCTATATTCATTGATTAGAAGAATTAATAATTTGAAAATGGCAGTCCAATGAAAAGCTAGCTACAGATTCAGCTGAGTCTCGGGAAGAATTTTAGTGCTTTATAAACAGAGAAGAAGCAATTTAAAAATTAATTTGAAGGTACAGATCATCAAGAACAGCAATATCAATCCTGAACAAAAGGAATACTGCTGTAGGTATCGCCACACTATTTGTCAAAGTATACAACAAAGTCATAGTAGTAAAAACAGACCAGTATTGGCCCATATAGACATACAGATCAAAAAAATTGAATTGAGGGCCCAGATACTAGTATCGCTTCTTTTTTTTTTAACAAAGACATCCCAATATGCCTCAGAAACAGAGCAACATCTTCAACTAAGGGTCCCAAGAAAACTGTATTTCAATATGCAGAAAAACTGAAACTAAATCCTTGTCTCTCATCCAAGGCAAAGTTCAACTCTAACACCCACCCACACTCTCAACCCCTCACCCCTGGCAATAGGCAAAGAAACACTCTGTTGGTTGTGGTATTCTTATATTAGTCAGTGGCAGAGCAGATGGACATCCCTTGTACATCCTAGCATTATGCCTGGCTTAGTGGCCACAGCTGTTTTATGCCTAGGACACATCAAAATCAAATCAACCCAAATCCAGGCAGCATAGCACAGCAGGAGGAAGTTAAGCAGAGACTGACATTCGGCCATGTCACATAGTAAAGGCAGGGAAAGACACCCACAGATCTGCCCTGCAGTCCACAGTACAGGCTGGCCCCACCTAACCACCATGTAGCACTTCTCAGGAGGAGGAAGAGAGACTTCCAACATGCCACCCACAGACCTGTAGCCTGGAGCATGGCATTGGTGGGCTTAGACACCTGCTGGCTGTCACACCACACAACACAGGCAGAGTATATTATCTAAATGGCAGCCAAACTACAAGGGGAGCCACTACAATGAATGAGTTTAGGGTGGTCAGATGAGAGAGAAGTAGAGTAGCATGAACATTATGAAGAGAGATGGAATTAGAAATTTGACTCAATGGTAGAAATGAGGAGCCTGTACTGACTGGTTAGCCCTGCACCAAGGGCCATAGTAACGTCTCACCCTGAGCTGCTGATGAGGCACATTTCTAGGTCAATGGCAATGTAGTACCAGGGGTCCATCCCTGGTCCTGCTAGGGACCAAATGGATGTCCAGGGTCTGTGCAAAACTGGTCCCATTCCTCACTGCCTGTGGCACTCTGGAAAGCTGGTCCCATCTCCCATCAGTGGCAGCACGTGGGAGAGTAGGCCTAATATGTTGCCAAGGCAATACAGTTGAGCTTGTCCTGGTGGGAGGGGTGCCAGCCCTGCCCTGGACTAATTGCAGTACTCCATACCACAGGTCCTGTACCTTGTCTAGACCACACAGCATGTCTGACCCTAGTGTGGTGGTACAGGTGAGCCAGCCCTGAAGACAAAAGCATGGGAGGGGTGGCCCTGCCACTTGTCTGCCTTAAGGTGACATGGTTGGTAGGAGGGATGTGATGCACTTCTCCCACCTCACCACCTTACCACTCAGGCCCAGATTCAGGTCACAGGGCCAGACGGCCATCAGAATGAATGGAAATATTCAGCTGTCTCGGGTGGGGATGGGGAACAACCCTAAGACTTGTAATAGACCTGTTATGGGAAAGGTTCCCATACCAGAGCTTGGACCTTAAGGGCATGGGATGGGGAGAATGAGCCCTGTCCCCTCACTAGCTATAGTACTCAGGAGACCAGGCCCTGTACCTTGTCTGGGCAACCCAGTGGAGCAGGCCCTGATGGTGAAGGTACAGGTGATCTAGCCACAAAGGTATGAGAGAAGAAACCTGGCTTGTCCCCTACATTTGGCAGCACTTGGAGAAGTGGGGCGTGGTCCTTGACTGGGCATCACAGTGGAGCTCAGCTTGTAGGTGTAGGTATGGCTCAATACATGAGAGCAGGAGAGTTGACCCAGCATCTTGTTGATGATAGCATTGTGTGGCCTAGCTTGAGCAGTGCTGGAGAGCTCACCCTAGTGGTGTGGATGAGGGAGAGCCAGCACTTTGACCAGTTCTCTAGCACTCAGGCCTAGATTCAGGGCGCTGAGTTGGCCCACCCCCAAATCTATATCATCTGCCAACATTTAGGATGCATAAATAGGCAAGTTTTGATGATCCAAGGCTTCAGGATCTCTGTGACACAGGACAACAGGATAACCAGGGGGAGTCCCGATATTGATGGTGTCACAGAAGTCAGAGATCATAAACAGGATACTAGAAACATGGAAAACACGACCAAGAATCAACAAATAAAACAAAACTTCTGTATATTAGAGCACCCTGTGAATTGAATTGATATGCGGCCAGAGAATAGAAGATAATCATTATCAGCAATACATCCAACTGATGCTGTCTAGAACGTACAGAGAACCCAAAGAACAAAGTCTTGAGAAAATAAGCAGCCCAAGTAAAAATGTGCTATGTCAGTGGATGGAAAATTCTCAAAAGAAAAAAATACAAGTAGCTATGGAACAATTTTCTATTACGTTATTCTATATTTTCCCTTATCTTCAAGTTACATGTTTATATCAAAATTTCTTAATGTTTTAAGTGATATTTTGTAAATTTAAATGATTTTTTATAAATTTAAATGTATTCTTGTAATATTTTACTACGTTAGTTTCAATAATTTTATCATTAATTAGAATTTCCATTTGGGAATATTATTCAGCTATTAAAACAATGGACGTCATGAATTTTGCAGGCAAGTGTATGGAACTAAAAAATATCATCCAGAGTGAGGTAACCCAGACAAAAAGAAAACGCATGGTATGTAGTCACTTAGAAGTGGGTATTAGCTGTAAAGAACAGGATATCCTCAATATATTCCACAGACCCAAAAAAACTAAACAAGAAGGAAAAGCCAAGGAAGGATGCTTGAATCTCATTTAGAAGGGGAAATAAAAGAGTCATAAGAGTCAGATAGTGGGAGGGAACTGGGTGGAAGAACAGATGGGAAGAAGAATGAAGGGGTTCAGGATCAGGTGCGGGGAGAGACAGGTCACAGGCTCAGACGGCCAGGAGAATCAGTGGAAATATGCAGCTGGCTGAGGTGGAGGTGGGACACATCTAAAACTTGTCAGAGACCTGGTATGGGAGAGGTTCCCAGGAGTCTGTGGACTTGCTGTTCCTAAAGGGATAGGATCTTCACAGGAAGACCAACAGAGATAACTAACCTGGGCACTTGGGGGCTCTCAGAGACTGAACTATCAACCAAAGAGCATAGACGAGGCTCCCACGCATGCGTAGTACACAGGCAGTTTGGTTTTTATATGGGTCCCCTAACGACTGGAGCGGGGGCTGTTCCTAAAGTAATTGCCTGTCTCTGGAATCTGTGCCCTTAAGTGTGCTGCCTTGTCTGACCTCATTGGGAAAAGATGGACCTAGCCCTGCAGAGACTTGCTGTGCCCCTATTTTGGGGACAATACCCAGGGTGTTCTTCACTCTCTCAGCAGAGACCGGGAAGGGAGACGGAGGGAGGGATTGTGAGGAAAGGGATTGGAAGGAAGGCACAGAGATTGGGATGTAAAGTGAATAAATAGATTCATTAATGCATAAAAAGTGTTTCCACTTGACTACTTGCAATTTCTTTGAAATATTGTTTCTGTGATAAAATATTATCTTCATACCTTATTTGGTATATTTAGGCTATAGTATACTATGGTAATTTGAGTTAATATACAGTGATATTTTTTAAGGCTCTGTTAAGTTTGCCATAGACACCCTTTGAAAGACCCTTTCTTTCTTGGCATGTTCTTGTGTCTGGATCAAAATTTCCCATTTCTCTCTATGATCTATATGTCTTTATTTATTCATATTGACAAAGGACATTTAAGAAACAGTGAGAAACAACTCCTTTCTGGGTGCTTTCTTGTCTGTTGCTCAGTTTAGTGTTTTGTTCTGTTTTGTTTGTAAATTTACTTTCCCTTGCACTGTAAATGATACCCCTAACTCCAGAGAGTATAGCCTTGAGCATGTGCCTAGGGGCATTACAATGATGTTGATTATAGAAGGTCTTTTTTTTCCCCTTTGGCTCTATTTTCCTCTAATACCTCCACTACCTTGGTTGTTAACACACTGCACTGTTGGTACTGTCTATTTGCTTATGGCATCAAGTAGATTTCTTTGTAAAACGTCAATACCAGGCTTTTTGCAGAGGTCACTAGGAGGCCTGCATTTGAAGTCCCTACTAACTCTAGGAAGGCTCTTCTCACTTATCGCTCTGATTGTGTCTTGCCAGTTATTGAATCTAAGCTCTTGTTGCTGTTGTGATCTTCAAACAGAGTTGCGGGCCTCCTTCTAATTCCTTAGCACCCAGACCTGTTTACTTTAAGGAAAAAGGCTAGGTTTAAATTCCCAACACTCTTTTCTAAATAATGACTAAGCAACCTCACAGCTTGCTTCTCTCAAAGTGGGCAAATTCTCTGGACAATTGCACTGGGGCTGGCAGAGGAAGGAAGTGTCCTTGCTTATTCTGAAGTCACATCCCAATGTGATGATCGAGATGCCTGTGTGACACTAGCCTCTGATCTCAATCTGCTGTTGAACATCTGCTCTGAGAATGAGCTGTGTATGGGCGCAATGGGTGTCCTCAGCTGGTATTGACAGGACAGGTATTGCCTGGGAGTTGGTATTGTTCAATGAAGAGAGCCAAGTGGTCCTGGAGAAATATAAATGGTTAGAATTCTGCACTTCTTGGGAAGATCATAACAAATATCTCAGGAGAGAAATTCAGAGAGAGCCCAAGTCAGTTTGGACTAGAACTTTAAGAATTTTGCAGTTTAAAGACTTAGTAGATTTTCTGGATTAAATACTAATCATAGGAGCGGCAAGACCCCTGCGCCTGAAAAACCGCCGGAACCTGAAGGGACAGACCAGATAAACAGTTCTCTGCACCCAAATACCGTGGGAGGGAGAGCTAAACCTTCAGAGAGGCAGACACGCCAGGGAAACCAGAAGAGACGGCACTCTGCACACATCTCACCTAAAAAAAGAGATACCCATAGGCATACAAGAAGCCTACAGAACTCCAAATAGATTGGACCAGAAAAGAAACACCTCCCGTCACATAATAGTCAAAACACCAAACGCACAAAATAAAGAAAGAATATTAAAAGCAGTAAGGGAAAAAGGTCAAGTAACATATAAAGGCAGACCTATCAGAATTACACCAGACTTTTCGCCAGAAACTATGAAAGCCAGAAGATTTTGGACAGATGTCATACAGACCCTAAGAGAACACAAATGCCAGCCCAGGTTACTGTATCCTGCAAAACTCTCAATTAACATAGATGGAGAAACCAAGATATTCCATGACAAAACCAAATTTACACAATATCTTTCTAAAAATCCAGCACTACAAAGGATAATAAATGGTAAAGCCCAACATAAAGAGGCAAGCTATACCCTAGAAGAAACAAGAAACTAATCGTCTTGGCAACAAAACAAAGAGAAGAAAAGCACACAAACATAACCTCACATCCAAATATGAATATAACAGGAAGCAATAATCACTATTCCTTAATATCTCTCAACATCAATGGCCTCAACTCCCCAATAAAAAGACATAGGTTAACAAACTGGATATGCAACGAGGACCCTGCATTGTGATGCCTACAGGAAACACACCTCAGAGACAAAGACAGACACTACCTCAGAGTGAAAGGCTGGAAAACAACTTTCCAAGCAAATGGTCAGAAGAAGCAAGCTGGAGTAGCCATTCTAATATCAAATAAAATCAATTTCCAACTAAAATTCATCAAAAAAGATAAGGAAGGACACTTCACATTCATCAAAGGAAAAATCCACCAAGATGAACTCTCAATCCTAAATATCTATGCCCCAAATACAAGGGCACCTACATACGTAAAAGAAACCTTACTAAAGCTCAAAACACACATTGCACCTCACACAATAATAGTCGGAGACTTCAACACCCCACTCTCATCAATGGACAGATCATGGAAACAGAAATTAAACAGAGACGTAGACAGACTAAGAGAAATCATGAGCCAAATGGACTTAACAGATATTTATAGAACATTCTACCCTAAAGCAAAAGGATATACCTTCTTCTCAGCTCCTCATGGTACTTTCTCCAAAATTGACCATATAATTGGTCAAAAAATGGGCCTCAACAGGTACAGAAAGATAGAAATAATCCCATGCATGCTATCAGACCACCACGGCCTAAAACTGGTCTTCAATAACAATAAGGGAAGAACGCCCATATATACGTGGAAATTGAACAATGCTCTACTCAATGATAACCTGGTCAAGGAAGAAATAAAGAAAGAAATTAAGACTTTTTAGAATTTAATGAAAATGAAGGTACAACATACCCAAACTTATGGGACACAAAGAAAGCTGTGCTAAGAGGAAAACTCATAGCTCTAAGTGCCTGCAGAAAGAAACAGGAAAGAGCATATGTCAGCAGCTTGACAGCACACCTAAAATCTCTAGAACAAAAAGAAGCAAATTCACCCAGGAGGAGTAGAAGGCAGGAAATAATCAAACTCAGAGCTGAAATCAACCAAGTAGAAACAAAAAGGACCATAGAAAGAATCAACAGAACCAAAAGTTGGTTCTTTGAGAAAATCAACAAGATAGATAAACCCTTAGCCAGACTAACAAGAGGATACAGAGAGTGTATCCAAATTAACAAAATCAGAAATGAAAAGGGAGACATAACTACAGATTCAGAAGAAATACAAAAAATCATCAGATCTTACTATAAAAGCCTTTATTCAACAAAACTTGAAAATCTGCAGGAAATGGACAATTTCCTAGACAGATAGCAGGTACCGAAGTTAAATCAGGAACAGATAAACCAGTTAAACAACCCCATAACTCCTAAGGAAATAGAAGCAGTCATTAAAGGTCTCCCAACCAAAAAGAGCCCAGGTCCAGACGGGTTTAGTGCAGAATTCTATCAGACCTTCATAGAAGACCTCGTACCAATATTTTCCAAACTATTCCACAAAATTGAAACAGATGGAGCCCTACCGAATTCCTTCTACGAAGCCACAATTACTCTTATACCTAAACCACACAAAGACACAACAAAGAAAGAGAACTTCAGACCAATTTCCCTTATGAATATCGACGCAAAAATACTCAACAAAATTCTGGCAAACCAAATCCAAGAGCACATCAAAACAATCATCCACCATGATCAAGTAGGCTTCATCCCAGGCATGCAGGGATGGTTTAATATATGGAAAACCATCAACGTGATCCATTATATAAACAAACTGAAAGAACAAAACCACATGATCATTTAATTAGATGCTGAGAAAGCATTTGACAAAATTCAACACCCCTTCATGATAAAAGTCCTGGAAAGAATAGGAATTCAAGGCCAATACCTAAACATAGTAAAAGCCATATACAGCAAACCAGTTGCTAACATTAAACTAAATGGAGAGAAACTTGAAGCAATCCCACTAAAATCAGGGACTAGACAAGGCTGGCCACTCTCTCCCTACTTATTCAATATAGTTCTTCAAGTTCTAGCCAGAGCAATCAGACAACAAAAGGAGGTCAAGGGGATACAGATCGGAAAAGAAGAAGTCAAAATATCACTTTTTGCAGATGATATGATAGTATATTTAAGTGATCCCAAAAGATCCACTAGAAAACTACTAAAGCTGATAGACAACTTCAGCAAAGTGGCTGGGTATAAAATTAACTCAAATAAATGAGTAGCTTTCCTCTACACAAAAGAGAAACAAGCCGAGAAAGAAATTAGGGAAACGACACCCTTCGTAATAGACCCAAATAATATAAAGTACCTCAGTGTGACTTTAACTAAGCAAGTAAAAAAATTGTACAATAAGAACTTCAAGACTCTGAAGAAAGAAATTGAAGAAGTCCTCAGAAGATGGAAAGATCTCCCATGCTCATGGATTGGCAGGATTAATATAGTAAAAATGGCCATTTTACCAAAAGCGATCTACAGATTCAATTCAATCCCCATCAAAATACCAATCCAATTCTTCAAAGATTTAGACAGAACAATTTGCAAATTCATCTGGAATAACAAAACCCCAGGATAGCTAAAATTATCCTGAACAATAAAAGGGCTTCTGGGGGAATCACTATCCCTGAACTCAAGCAGTATTACAGACCAATAGTGATAAAAACTGCATGGTATTGGTACAGAGACAGACAGATAGACCAATGGAACAGAATTGAAGACCCAGAAATGAACCCACACACCTATGGGCACTTGATTTTTGACAAAGGAGCCAAAACCATCCAATGGAAAAAAGATAGCATTTTCAGCAAATGGTGCTGGTTCAACTGGAGGTCAACATGTAGAAGAATGCAGATCGATCCATGCTTATCACCCTGTACAAAGCTTAAGTCCAAGTGGATCAAGGACCTCCACATCAAACCAGATACACTCAAGAAAAACTAGGGAAGCATCTGGAACACATGGGTACTGGAAAAAAATTTCCTGAACAAAACACCAATGGCTTATGCTCTAAGATCAAGAATCGACAAATGGGATCTCATAAAACTGCAAAGCTTCTGTAAGGCAAAGGACACTGTGGTTAGGAGAAAACGGCAACCAACAGATTGGGAAAAGATCTTTACCAACCCTACAACAGATAGAGGCCTTATATCCAAAATATACAAGGAACTCAAGAAGTTAGACCGCAGGGAGACAAATAACCCTATTAAAAAATGGGGTTCAGAGTTAAACAAAGAATTCACAGCTGAGGAATGCTGAATGGCTGAGAAACACCTAAAGAAATGTTCAACATCTTTAGTCATAAGGGAAATGCAAATCAAAACAACCCTGAGATTTCACCTCACACCAGTGAGAATGGCTAAGATCAAAAACTCAGGTGACAGCAGATGCTGGCGAGGATGCGGAGAAAGAGGAACACTCCTCCATTGTTGTTGGGATTGCAAACTGGTACAACCATTCTGGAAATCAGTCTGGAGGTTCCTCAGAAAATTGGACATTGAACTGCCTGAGGATCCAGCTATACCTCTCTTGGGCATATACCCAAAAGATGCCCCAACATATAAAAAAGACACGTGTTCCACTATGTTCATCGCAGCCTTATTTATAATAGCCAGAAGCTGGAAAGAACCCAGATGCCCTTCAACAGAGGAATGGATACAGAAAATGTGGTACATCTACACAATGGAATATTACTATGCTATCAAAAACAATGACCTTATGAAATTCGTAGGCAAATGTTTCGAACTGGAAAATATCATCCTGAGTGAGCTAACCCAATCACAGAAAAACACACATGGTATGCACTCATTGATAAGTGGCTATTAGCCCAAATGCTTGAATTACCCTAGATGCCTAGAACAAGTGAAACTCAAGACGGATGATCAAAATGTGAATGCTTCACTCCTTCTTTAAAAGGGGAACAAGAATACCCTTGGCAGGGAATAGAGAGGCAAAGATTAAAACAGATGCAGAAGAAACACCCATTCAGAGCCTGCCCCACATGTGGCCCATACATATACAGCCACCCAATTAGACAAGATGGATGAAGCAAAGAAGTGCAGGCAGACAGGAGCTGGATGTAGATCTCTCCGGAGAGACACAGCCAGAATACAGCAAACACAGAGGCGTATGCCAGCAGCAAACCACTGAATTGGGAATAGGACCCCGTTGAAGGAATCAGAGAAAGAACTGGAAGAGCTTGTAGGGGCTCGAGACCCCATATATACAACAATGCCAAGCAACCAGAGCTTCCAGGGACTAAGCCACTACCTAAAGACTATACATGGACTGACCCTGGACTCTGACCTCATAGGTAGCAATGAATATCCTAGTAAGAGCACCAGAGGAAGGGGAAGCCCTGGGTCCTGCTAAGAATGAATCCCCAGTGAACTAGATTGTTGGGGGGAGGGCGACAAGGGGGGGGAGGATGGGGAGGGGAACACCCATCAGGAAGAGGAGGGGGGAGGGGGATGTTTGCCTGGAAACAGGGAAAGGGAATAACACTCGAAATGTATATAAGAAACACTCAAGTTAATAAAAAAAATACTAATCTTGTCTGTTTTCTGAACAATAAAGGCATTTAAGTGTTTTACCTTGTATTTTTTATAATGTCTAACAGTTATTTATACATCTTCAATGATCTCTGTATATCTCATGCCAGGATAATAGGTCCCAGAATCTGAGATTTTATACCTTATGCTTGGCAATCCAAATTTAACTAAATATATGACTGCTCATTGAACATGATTGAGCAAAAACTGTGAGATTCATAGGACACAATGAAAGGATTTTAAGTCAAGGCAAAAATAGAGATTGGAATGTCTTTCAAATACAGAAATTACCAGTTTCAACAGTTTTCAGCCAATTTTGAGGCAGATTGACTATCAAAACCAAATATCCATTGCAAACTCAGACATATGCATGTACTATCTTGACAATACATTCTTGCCTTCACATGCTCACTTGAGACTTTTTTCTTAGCTCATAAGCAGTATTTAGATGATAGTAGGCAAGTATTCATTTTGTAGTGAAGCACATAAGTGCCCATTCCAAAGCTCCTTTTTTACAGTGAATTAATCCAAGTGTCTCTTTGTTCCTTGCCCATTAAGTATATTAAATAAGACAACATTTAAATACAGCAATAGATGTAATCAGCAGACTGCCAGCCCTTGATAAGATGACCTGTTTGGTCCATTAAAATGGTAGGTCAAGTTTTCATGTTAATTCTTGATAATTTATTTGTCACACAAGATCCTTACACAGTGCTATTTCCTTAATAGTTTAATACTGCAGTTCTTTTATATCCCTCTAGTTGTATTGAACCTAGGTCATCATATGTATTAAGCAAGTATGATTTCAATGAGCAATAAGCCCTGACCTTGTCTATACCACTAAGCTTTTCTCAGCTATTTCTTTTTAGATTATTAGTTCATAGTAAATTTTTTTGCTAATCATCTGTGTTTCTGGCCAAACACAATCTCTCGAAGCCCAGATTTGAAAGAAGCAAATGAAGAAAGAGGTAAAACTTTCTGTCAGAAAAGATTTCAGCAAGGCATGGAGTGTTGGTAATATCTTTTATAACATTGTCAAAATGTAAATTGGTTAAGCATTTCAAGTTAACCTGTTCACATGGGAATTTCTTGGTTTTGATTTTCTTGATTTATTTACTCTTCTGTATGAATTCTTTGTTTTCTCTTGAACACCTCAATGGCGATAGAGAAGGATAGGCACTCAGGGATACACCAATCATAGAAGCAGACATGAATGGCAAGATCTGCACAAGCTCAAATACTATAAAGAATGAGGGGAACTTCAGCAGGGACAAAGGAGAGATACTTACTGGTGATTCTCCTACTTTATTTCCTCACTGTTTAGAACCTTCCATTGCCTTCTAGATCTTATGAACAATGGAGAGAGATATCAACATTTGGATTCCACAGTGTTTTCTCAGGAAAGTCTTGTGTTTTCTAAGGTTGTCTTATTAGAGATCTGTGAAAGCAGAAGAGACAAAGTGTTGTGTAAAAGAAATTGCTCGTCCTGTAAGTGCTGCTAATGTTTCTCTAGTCAGAAAAGCAGAACTTGAAGGATAGATGCACACCACATTTCAGGCAGGAAAAAAATGCATGCTTTTGTGGAAATTAGAAGTGATTTGGTAAAATGAGAGGGAGGCATGTCAGAGTTAATGAAAGAATGATACTGAAGAAGACTTCCCCACCTGTAGACTGTGAGGTCAGTTGGCAGCTTTGTGGGGAAGGTGTCTGCTCTTAAAGAGAATGAAAGATGGAGCATTAATTATGTCTCCTCCTCCTTTCCTGTTCATTTCTAACTGGAGTCAGGGCTTTCCCAAATGAAATTAAACCTTGCTCACCCCTTCATACAGCTCTTACTTCTGACTTTCTATAAAAGGGGAAGTTGCATCATTGACTCTACTCTACTTCTGTGACTTTTGTTTAATCATTTGTTTCATTCAGTCATTTAATAATCCAATAAAGGGAAAGGTCAGATGTATCTTCTACTTCAAACTCTATCTGAAACCTGCTTGGGAGAATCAAAGAACAATTCATCCTGAGGAATTGTGAAGTTCGTTTTCTGACCCAGCATAGTTTTAGAGCTGCTATTTAGAATCATTGTGATCTTGGAGAAAAATCATTCTCTACTAGAGGAACTGTGCCTCCCCTCTCTTAAAATAGAGGATATAAGTACAAAGTCAACGGTGATGAATACTGCTTTTCACATATTTAGGTTGGCAGTATAACTAGGATAATGGGAACTTTCATTACTGTAAAATCAAAATGTGCATTTCAGACAAGGAGTGTTGATTGGAAACCTCCTTCAAGGTCTTTAGGTAATGGATAAAGCTCCATGGACTCCAGTCTGTGAAGGAGCCAATATTGAGTAATGTATTGAGTAATGTCATTATAGAGGACACTATAGGAAGTCACCACAAAAATGGATCATGGCCTTTCAAATATTTTAATGAAAGCTACATGTTTATGCTACTTTTGCATATTTGTTTTTTATTGAATAATTATTTTAGTTCTGTGAAAATGTGTATAAATGATGGGAATCAGTTCTGTGGTTAACGTCTACATCTCAGTCCATCTATCTATCTATCTATCTATCTATCTATCTATCTATCTACCTATCTATCTATCTATCTATCTATCTATCTATCTGTCTATCTATCTCCATCTTCCTCCATTAGAACTTATTTTTGAAGGCAGAGATTTCATTACTCAATTGATAATAGTGATTCTCTCGCATAAGTTAACATGAACAGATCCATTGTTTGAGGGACTTGTAGTCAGGATCTTCTAATTGCAGAGTCACAGGTCATTTGTATCTGTATATTTGTTATAGACATTCTCAGAGGAGCAGCCCCCTCTCAGGATCATTGCTTACGTATAAAACCAGACAAATGAGCAGACTGCCAGAAAGATGTGTACCCCACCCAGACATTAAATGAGAGTCAGTTCATCCAGCTGCTGTAGAAGACTTTATGTTTTAATTTAGTTCACATTCATTCTTGCCAATTAGTATATCTCAGATTGTATTTAACATTTTCTTTTAACATTTTTAAGAGCTTGGCTACAACAGGTACAGAAAAGGCCTTTTAGCATAATGACACACATGTAGAAACACTTCTTCATAAGTGTCTCACTATTTATTCAAAGGTAAAACAGCATAGTAACATGTTTACATGTTTATTGATATAGTTAGGAATTCTTCCTTCAAATGTCTGTTAATAATTTACTTTGAAAATTATTATTTATTTATTAAAAATGTCATATAAGTAATGTATTTACATTATTTCTCCTCTTTTCTCTTTAACTTATTCCATAACCACTGCCTGCTCCTTCTCAAATTCATATCCTACTTTTCTTATTTTCACACACACGCACACACATATAACACACACACATACACATAACACACACACAAACACACACATTCACACACACAGAGTGAATTCATTTAGTGTTGATGATATATGACATACATAATTTGAGGACTGATCACTTATTATTGGAGTGTATATGACACACCTAGCTCAAGGACGTACCCCTAAAGCAAATTGGTTATTCCTCTCTAAGCAGTTACTAATTACCTGAAGCTGTCTACCTAGGGATGGGGTCTATTGACATTTCTTGGCATGTTACTATCATTGCTCATATCTTGTGTAGATAACTTGTTGTTTAAATTTCATAGATGTAGCTTCCTTGTCCTATATTGAAGTCACAAACCTCTGTCAGTCCTTTACCTCAAAATGATGAGACAAAATGCCATCCTCAATTACCAGTTTCATATGTGGAGACCACCACCAGATTGTAACTTTCATTGGCTACAGAGTCTTTAAGGAAATTTGCACATCACAACTTGAATCATGGAGGGACACATAGCCAGATAAATAGCACCCTTATTTGAAGAGATTAGTATTAAATATATCAAGAAAAAAGATCCCATCCAGAGACAGGAAAATGTGACTAATCGTTAACCAAGAAAGAGATGTCTGAATGAAATCTACTGAGTCATTGTTTCTAGCACTCTGTCCTGTTGAACTATGTGTGATATAAAGTCTATGCTATTTAAAGCTACACAGACTGCTATACTTTTGTTCTTCATGGACTTCCTTCAGCATCCCTATGACCAAGTATAACAGCAGCTGTATGAACTATACCTTTGACAGATAGGGTATTTGATGAATGACATTGGAAGCACTAAGACTTAGAGAAGAATAGGAAAAGAAGTGACTGCAGTTACTGTGACTGAGACTAGGCAGTTATGGGCTGAGTTGTCGCCCAAAAGAAAAACCGTTTAACATCTCTGAATGTGTTCTTATTTGGAATTTGGATAACTAATGGAAGCGATAGATAGATGAAGTCATACTGGAGTATTGTTTGCCTTAGTTTTTTTAAGGAGAGAACAAACACAGACAGAGAAGACAAGGATATAGCTATGTGACAACTCCGTTTAGACTATGGTGAATAACTCACTAACTAAAACCCAGTAGGCACCTGCCACTTCCATCCGAAGTTAAGAAAGAGTGCACCGAGTCCCTTCGAGGATATGAAAGGCATTCAAAACGGCGCTCTTGTTTCAGGGTTGCAGCATGCATAACTGAGAGAACACATATCTGTTATTAAAGCAGCCAACTTTGCGGTGGTTTGTTTCTCTGGAGCTAGGAAACTTAGCGCATGGACCCAGATATTTTAAAAATGTGCTGAAATCAGGATATAGATTCTATCTTGATGGATGATAAGTATTTGACCAACACTTTTATCTCCCTCTAAACTTTTTGCTAGCAGCATGACCTAGGTGGCTGCGAACCTAACACTCGCTTGGCAATTTTCCCAGATTGGGACCCTGCTCTACAAATTTCTGATGTAAGAAACATACACATATGGGTTTTTTATTTTTAAAGAGGAATGTATCAGATAGTCTACATGAAGTTAGTAAAAATACACCCAGGATACAAAAGGAATATGCACAGCCACATACAAAAGTGTGCACCCTCTCCACCACACCACACATATCACTATCAAAATAAGAAAGCTATTGTTTCAGAGCATATAAATGCTAATTCCTCTAGATCTCAGTCAATATCTATTGCTGCACTTCACATATTTAAATGTCTCTCTCTGTACATCACCGCAACAGTTCGACAGAAGGAAACTATCAGAGCATGAGGTCTTGAACTTTTCAAACTGCTTTAATACAATGTGTCTAATAACAGTGGATAATAACTTCCAGGAATGTAGCTATGTTTTGAGTGGTATTTAGGTTTCTAGTCTATCAATTGTCTGTCTGATATTTAATGTTTTCTACTAATGGATAATAGATCATTTTCCTTTTGTAATATTCTCCTGTATCTCTCCACTAGACAGCATCCCATGTATAGGGTGATTTTGCTTCAAATATACCTGTTCCTTTCTAGGCATGCTTCACTTTGATAAACAGAAATGTTTTCATTTCAGTGACCACATAAACAAAAGAAACATTGTTACCAGCTTAGGGATTACTGCCTGTGTCGCTGTTGTTCTGACACACTATCTCTTTAAGTCGTTTCTTGGTGGCTCTTAGTTTACATCAAAGAGAAGCCACACCGTTCTCATCATTTTTCTAGCATTTTGAATTCATTTTCCCATCAGTGTTCTGTGTCTGTATTGTTGGGCATTGGTTTAATTTCAACAAGAAATCATGATTCTGTGTGTGTGTCATTAAAGGGGCTGCCCCTGTAGACGCATTTAGGACCATATCATTTTATTTTATAGCTCTTGTCTCAATTTTGTTCCGGAATATACTGTAATCTGACTCTCTGAGTTGACTTTAGATCAGTTGGTTTTGAGGTTTTAATAGAGAAATTGACTTTATCCATTTTATCCATGATATCCTGTTTAGCCAAGACATTGTCACATTTAGTAACGCTTGAGGATGAATGACAGCGAGGAGGAAGATGAAGATACACATGCCCCGTTTCACAGCTGATAAGAATCTAATATAAATAGCAACTTTAGAATCCAGTTTTGGAGTTTCATGCAAAGCTAAGCACATTTTCTTCCATCCATCACTGATACAACTTTGCTTTTATTCAAAGGGGTTGAAAAATACGTCCTGCAAGCATATGCCTGAAGCAGACTTATGCATAATTTTCCAAATGGAAGAATCAAAAATGTCCATCAGAAAATGACGTGTGGTATACCCAAACAATGGAATATTATTCAGTGCTAAAAAGGAAGCTAGCAACAAAAGGCTAAGAAAAGGGTGCCACTGTAAAATGTCTGCATAATCCAAGCATATGGCGTTCTAGAAATGTTGAGACTGTGGTCCCAGTAAAAACATCAGTGATTGCCAGGATTTACAGAATCTGGAGAGATGAATAGGCAGAAGGCAAATGAGCTATTTTTGTTACTTACTTTTGCTTGTTTGAGACAGGGTGTTGCCATGTAGCTCTGCCTATTCTGGAACTCAATATGAACAACAGGGCGACAACAGGTTACAATGACCTGTGTGCTCCTGTGTCTGCAGTGGTGGGATTGAAGGCATGCACCTCTATGTCTGGCCAGGAGGAAATTTTTCCACACAAAATACTTATTTTGTAAATATTGTAGTACTGTATATGTGCCATTGTACCTCTGCCGAACCCATAGAACGGATAGCACAGAGTCTGCTCTCAGGTAAACTATGAACTCTGAGCGATGTTGCTATGTGAGTGTGAATTCATCAGCTGTGACAAATGCACAGTTCTGAAGGAAAAGGGATGTTTGCAAGCATTCTAGTTCAAAAGGATGTCTAGCCCTAGGCTATGCAAGCTCAGGGATAGGACTTATCTGCATGTATTCCACGTCAGTGCAGTTTGTTGTGAATTCTAGCTGCTCTCCAATGAAAAGATTTTGCTATGTTTGTTATTGTTGTTGTTGTTGTCTTGTTTTTTGTTTTGGGGATTTTTTTTTGAAAATTTAGTAAATCTGTATGTGTTTCCTGCAGGTTTCGTTTGTCCTTTTAGCTTCTTTCATGATCTCCTCCTGATGTGTATGAGACACAAATGTCATGAAAACCCTACTCATTTGACACTGTACCGATGCCTTCCATTATTCTGCTTCATCTTCAGCAGGTCTCCCCTTAAAGGAGACGACTCTGAAGCAGCAGTTCTCAACCTGTGGGTTGTGAAGCCCCTTGGGGGTCACATATCAGATATTCTGCAAGGCAAATGTTTACATTACAAGTAATAACATTAGCAAAATTACGGTTATGGAGTAGTAACAAATATAATCTTATGATTGAAGGTCACCGCAACATGGGGAACTAAATTAAAGGGTCACAGAATTAGGACATTTGAGAAACACTGCTCAAAAGGACCTACCACATACACTCAGGCCTGTCCTCATTCCTACTTCAATGTAGGAGAAGTATCTAAGACCTCCAGAGAACTAACTTCTGCAGCTCTTTGGAGTGATGGAGAATAATAATTACCATATCCATGTTTTAGTCAGTGATAGATGCTTTACTACTTACCACAGACAGAGGAAACGTACCCTAGAGACCATAGATGTAACACTGTGCAAAGGCTCATTCCATCCTTTGAGTTGCCGCAGTAAGGTTAGTCACACTGGGGAAAAGCAATGACCCAAGCATCAGGCTGACTGAAAACACTTGCATCAATAGGCTGCTTGTCTTACACATTTTTTAAGAACTCTTTTTAATTGGATATTTTCTTTATTTACATTTCAAATTTTATCCCCTTTCCTGGTTTCCTGATCCATAAACCCCCTATCTCACTCCCTCTGCCCCTGATTCTCCCCCACCCACTCACTCCCTCCCTCCCTCCTCTGTGCCTTGACATTTCCCTACACTGGGACATCGAGCCTTCACAGGACCAAGTATCTCTCCACCCACTGATGCCAGCCAAGGTCATCCTCTGCTACATATGCAGCTGGAGCCATGTGTCGCTCCATGTGTACTCTTTTCTTGGTGGTTTAGTCCCTGAGAGGATGGTAGGTAATGGGGTTGCAAACCCCTTCAGCTACTTCAGTCCCTTCTCTAACTCCTCCATTAGGGACCACGTTCTCAGTTCAATGCTTAGCTGCGAGCATCCACCTCTATATTTGTCAGGCTCTTGCAGAGCCTCTCAAGTGACAGCTATATCAGACTCCTGTCAGCATGCACTTCCTGGCATCTGCAGTAGTGTCTGGGTTTGGTGGCTGAATATGGGATGGATCCCCAGGTGGGGCAGTTTCTGAATGACCTTTCCTTCAGTCTGCTCCACATTTTGTCTCCATATTTCCTTCTGTGAGTATTTTATTCCTGTTTCTAAAAAGGACTGAAGGACTGAAGCATCCACACTTTGGTCATCCTTCTTGTTTTACACTTTTAACATTACTTATAAAAGTAAGCTTACTTTATTTAATATTCATGTGAACATTTACATGGTATTTTTGTCTCTGAATTTACCTATTTGCTCTTTGTGTGTGTGTGTGTGTGTGTGTGTGTGTGTGTGTGTGTGTGTGTGTGTGTGTGTGAATGAGGGATAGCTTGTGGATCTCCTTCCACTATATATCACATAGCTCACTGACGCAGAATTTCCTACTTTCACATCACTGGTATTGCTAGCCTAGGTAGCCAGCATTTTCCTATTATCCTCTGTCTATTTCAGGTGGCTAGTACAATGACCTGGTATTTATAGATGTAATGAAATCATAACTAACACTTACACAGCCACTGCTTTAACCAGGGACACAGTTCTCTAGCCCAGTGTTAATTTTCATTAGAAATGCTCATTTCTGAAAAGAAGGTTGACAACAAATTATTAATTTATGATTCTAATGACCTAGCCTCTACCACAGTGTCATGGTAAGGCCTGTCTCCACAAAGACAAGAAGATAGTCCAGTCCCTATTTCATAACCTAGCATCCGTTTTTAGTTGAATTTTTTTAGCTGATTTTAAAGACTGTGATATGTGATGACATCATATGGAAAGTTGGTTGTCTTATTCATATGATAGAACCAAGGTTCTTGTAATAATTTTGTTGTTGCTTTTGGAAATCAGTTGCCAAACATTTCCCTCAGTGCTACTCTACATTCTGCTAAATGGTAAGTATTGTAAATGATATGATTTATTTCTATTATGACAATATAATTTTCAGGTCATCATATCATAATAGAATGACATTACTCACTTTGGATACCTACTCAACAGAAATACATCCTTATATTTTTTTGCAAAATATTTCTATCTTTTAATTGTATACAAATATAACAGTATATAATCAAAATGCAATGACAAAAGTAAAAATGTCAAAGTAAAAAATACAGTGTCAGAATTACAATCTTAGATGTACAGATTGGAAATAATGAAGCTGGTATAAAATAAAACGAATGCTTAAGCATGGAGTACACATTTTCTCTGACCCCTCCCCCCATTCAAATATTTCAGATAGGTTTAGTTCCTTGCTTCACTTTATAAACCATCCAACAATTGCTTAGCATTAGAGTAGCGATGCCTGCAATAAGTTATTTAAATGACTGATTTTTCAAAAATAATTGAGAGTTTATATTCCAATTCTTAATAAATGAAACTTAAACAAAATGTTATCTTTTTATGATTTTTAGTGAGATGTGGTTGGTTGGTTCACTTTGCACTTAAGAACCTTGAAGTTATTTTTATAACAGCAGAGCAACAACTGAATAAATTAGACAATGGGAGCTGAAGATTTAATTTTGATACAGTAATTTTACTTTGTATAATTCAATTTAGCAGATGAATGTTTAATAGAGCTCTGATATTTAATTAGATGTAATTAAGACCTTCAACAAGGGCCAAAAAATTGGGATGTCTTATGATTTTGTTCTAGCCAGATTTGTGCAACAAAGAAATGTAGAGACAATGTCATTATTTCCTGTTCTTACCAAATATCTGCCAGAAATACTGCGGTGGATGAGAAATGGAAAAACTAACCGTTTCAACATGAAATTTTAAGTTGATCACATATCCAGTCTAAGAAGTTTCTTCTCTATGAGATACCATAGTTAAAAATTACTAATCAAAATGGCTTGAAAAATAATTAACATGGATGTCAATAATGTTAAATGTGTTCACCATAAAATACAACTTTGGAGATCATCAACTCTAACTGTACTTGAAAAATTATAACACTATGTTGAAAACCAAAATTTATTTTCAGAAAATACCACAGAGTATTTGGGGACATACGGCTAAGAAATTCACTCAAGTCAATGTGTATAATAAAAGCCATTTTACAATAGTCCTTTAAAACCTGTCAACAAATACAAAGAATGTTTGTGTCCTTTAGTAGCTGTAGGTATTTTGAATGCATTATCTTAATTTTAGAAACTACTTTATATTTGACAGTCTTCTGTGAAGACAGCAATATAATGGAATATTAGGCAACAGTCAATAAGCCAAAATCCCTGTCAACTTGGTAGTAATGGGACCCATGTCAAGAATTACTAGTGATATTTAAGTGTGACATTTGAGATACTAGTGATATCTGTGATGAGAACTCCAGTGTACAGTAGATCGTGAATATTCTGATCTAACAGAATGATTTAATCTCTCAGTGTATGTACAATATAATGCCAAGTAGAAGATAGTTAAGAGGAAGAGTTAGTTAGGGTCTAGCTTGAGGAAATACTTTACTAGAAATATGTTCTTGAGGTTACCTTCACCCAAGCTCTTTTCACATGGCCTGACTATCTGATTTTAAGGAACTCTGATAATAAGCAGCCTGACTTGCAATGATTTCTGTAAGTGAAATACAGTCACTCAAGTGGTGACCTCAGAAGAATTGGTCTCAGATTCAAGTCACACAAATGCAAAGGCAGCTGATTCTCCTATGCAAAGAGTCTCAAGTGTGGTTCATTCTGAGTGACAAGACGGCTGGTTCACTCACCATACATTTGTGTACTTAACCTGTGGCAAATAATCTGTGTCCATAATACTGGACAAAAGGGTGTGCAATACCCTTTGACATATAATCACCTCTTCCTTTTATTTACTATAGGAATAACTCTTTTCTCCTAAATTCTTGTTTCTTAAGTCATTAGGTACACATTTATCTTCTATACAAGGACATCTACTTTATGTGAGAATCAGTATAATTCTGGATTCAGAGAAACAAATCCATATTAACAAAATCAGATTCATAGGAGGAATTGCCATTTTAAATAGTCTTCCAGGGAAGAACCGACAGTTAGAAATAGCAGAGACTCTGATGCTGTCCCTTATGTTTGTCCATTGTCTTCATGTATCATACAATATGTGCTCTCCTAAAGATACTCATGGCAGGAAATATCCTCTCCGCATAAAAAAAGTCAACTCTTTGTAGGATGTACATCTGTTCCTTATATGCTTTGCTCTATGGGAAGAGAACTGAGTTTTGGATGCCAAGTGATAAAGCACAATGAGTAGAAAGAGGAGTAGCAAGACAGCAAACTTATCCACTGATTTATTCACTGATTAATTAAGAGAATTGTCTCTACACTCGGAAAAGATGAATGATTTACTTAGCACAGTTCTTGATCTCTAAGCGAAGGGTGGAAGAGAAGCTGAGCCGTGTCTATTTGAATCAGCCATGCTTCATTCAGCCAAAGTGAAATATGGGCACAGTGCAGCCATTTCATTAAAGATCGTCCATTATATCTGTAGTGGGCAGACATTTTGCTGGTCTATGGGCTATTTATTTACATAGCTATTAATAGTTTTGAATAAATAAATGATTTTACCTTGATATCACAAAGTTGGATCTTTATTGGTAGAAACTTTAACAAGTCGTGTCATCAAAGGAAGTAAAATTAAATAAAAGAGTAAATCAAGCACAGGAAATTCCATTCACTTTATGTATACACGGATGAATGAGAATATGGCGTTGCTGCCTGAAAGGGATGTAGGAATGCACAGCATGGATTTTAATCTGATTTAATTTTATAAGCTTTTGGTATTCCAGAATTGATGCATTTGTCCATGTTGGTGTACTACTGAAGCATCTATAATAGATTTCCTCAATTTATAAAATCGTGGAAATGTGGGTTTAAAGACACTCTTCTATTCTACAGAGTATGTAAGTCATACTATCAAAAGTTAGTCCTGAAATTTTACACTTAGAAGAAACACTAAATGGACTCAGCAGCCTGCAATTATATATATTTGTGTATGTGTGCCTGTGTGCGTGTGTGCATGTGTGTGTGTAGGTGTGTGTGTGTGTGTGTGTGTGTGTTTGTCTGTTTTGTAATAATAATACAGAAAAAGAGGTCATGAGTTTGGGAGTAAGGTAAGAATACGGGAGGAGGTAAAGGGAGAAAAGAGGATGGGATAGGAGAAATAATATAATTATATTTTAACTAAAAATTTAAAAGGTATTAAGGAAAAAAGTAAACATTTTTCTTATTACATTTTTTTCCTTTTTTTATTTACTAATCACTCTATTCATTTACATCTCAAGTGATATCCCACTTCTCAGTTACCCCTCCACCAACCCCATCAACCCACATCCATCCTCCCCCCTCCCCCTTTTCTGTATGAGGGTGCTCCCCAACCCACCCACACTCCCACACTCCACCGTTCTAGCATCCCTTTACTCTGGGACATCAAACCTCTCTAGGACCTTAAAACTCTACACCACTGTCCTTGAATACAATGTTGAAGATAAGTGTGGTATAGTCTTTACCCACTTTCCATTCTTCCCAGTGTCCTTTATACCTGTTAATGAAGTATAAAAACAAGCACATATGTACATACAAGGCATATACACACATACACATACACACACACACACACACACACACACACACACACACACACACACACACACATACACACACTGCAGTAAGCAAAACAAAAAGTCCAATCAAAGAGTGAAAACAACACTTGGTGATTCCTGAATAAAACCAGACAGAATAAGGAAAATGCATAAACACCACCGGGAAAAGTGTCTGAGTGCTATGATTTGCTGTGTTTCCTTCTCTGAACAGACTTCCCAGCTCAGGGTCCTGGGTCACAAAGGCCATCAGATAATCTTTTGTGTAAAACAACCCTGATACCATCCCTTAAGTCATCTACTGTGAACTGAGTCTAGACTTTTAAACTGCAGCATAATGGAAGCAGATGAGACAACAATATTGACATACTTTTTATTCATTATGTTTTAAGAACATCTCCATGTGTGAAGGAAATACATTCTCCACTGTAAGCATTTCATTGGACAGTTTTTCAAATTAATGCAGTTTAACTATTACATTAACTTAATGGCTATTTTCCCCTGCTTTAACCATGTTCAATGTGCCGGCAATAATGAGTTTCTAATGCGGTCTCTTTTAAGTCTCAGAGGCATCTTTAGGGTAGTTGCTTATCTTGTGGATCATAAAGCTGCATAATTTAGTATTCAAACAATTCATTTAAAACTGAAACCCTCGGAATTAGCTGTAAATTAATCAGAACAAAGTCATCCTATCCCACAGGTTTGATTTAGAGCTAGTTAGCAAATTTGCAAAAGAAAGGGTGAAAATAAGTTGTTGGTGGAGTGCCAACTTTCTTCCTTTGAATGGAGTCTTCCAAGCCCAGAGATATCTATATAGGCTTGATAAAGTTTGTAGTTCATATTTACAATGGACTCCTAGTAAGTGTGAAAAACAGGACTTTAATCTTTCCATGGGTTGTTAATTTCATTGCTACAATTTATTTATTGTATTAGTCTCATGTTAATGAATTAATTTCAAAATTGAGAACTTTTTGCTGGGATTCTGTGGATTTTAATTGACAGAATGTCTTGAAATTTTAAAGAGACAGTAAGTATATTAGAATTTCTCAAATCATTACGCTGCTCTGCAACATGCAAGGAATGTCTCTGGACATGGTTCCTTGGCCTTTCCTAATGTAGCTGGTTTATGTTTGGAATGATTTGACTAATTCTAAAACTCAGGGGTTTGCTTGAAAGTGGGCTTAATACAAGGAATGATGACATGAATCAGGGATTGAAACTGAGACCAATTATACTTCTCTGATTTGTCCTCATTATTTCTCATTAATTTGTTAATTTATTTATGAACTTTATATCCTGGTGTCATACACTACACCCTCTCCTTCTAGCTCCACCTCCCAAATCCCTTCTCCATCACCTCTTTCCCTTCTCCTAATAGAAGGGGAAGCCGTGTTTGGGTACCACCCACTGGAGGATACCAGATTGAAGTCTGACCAAGCTGATCTCTGTGAACATTCCTCAGCTCTGAAACTGAGCAAAATGAATTTTTAAACAATAGGACCAGTCCTATAAACAAAATATTGAATCAGCAGGCAGCGGAATCAGAGATAGTCATAGCTCCAATGTTAGAGGACTCACACGAAGACCAAGGTGCACATCTGCTGCAAATGTGTAGGGAGCTTAGTTCTAGACCCTACATATTATTTGTTGGTGGTTCAGTCTCTGTGAGCTCCCATGGACCCAGGTTAGTTTTCTTTGTAGTTCTTCTTTTGGTGTCCTTGACACTTCTAGCTCCCTCATTCCTATCCTCTGCTCTTCCACAAGACTCCCAGAGCCCCACCTGATGTGTGACTTTGGGCTTCTGCATCTGTTTAGAGTTGCTGCCTCTCAGGAGACAATTATCCTAAAAAAAACTTTCAGCAAGCATAGCAAAGTATCATAAACAGTGTCAGCAGATGAGTCATGAGATGGGTCTCAAGTTGGGCCAGTCATAAATTGGCTGCTGCCTCAGTCTCTGTGTCATATTTACCCTGTGTATCTTGTAGGCAAGACAAAGTTAGGATCGAAGGTTTTGTGGATGCTGAAGTCCACCTTCCTCACTCCCCTGGAAGTCTCATCTGGCTACAAGAGGTGGTCACTTCGGTCTCCTTATTATGTTTAGAATAGCGTCAAACCTTTTTCCAAGGTTCATCCTATATAAGTAAGTGTTCTTCTCAGGTCTCCGTATTACTTCAATTAAGCTTCTAATCTTGAGGCCATTTTAAAAGGCAAAGAAATAAAGACATAAAGCAAGTGTCTAACAGCATATGGGCATATTGCAGCCCCATCAGATCTGAGTTTGGAAATAGATTTGACACTTGCTACCAGAATTAACACCCTGCCTATCCCTTTGTCCCTTCCCTACCTTGAGAAAAATGTTCTATCTCCCTTCAATCCTCTTTGAGCACTTGGCAAGATATACTGCAACTTCAGTGCATATATTGACACTCACATTCAGAACAGGTTTTAATTCCAGAAAAGTGCTGAATGGATTTGGCTCTCCACTCCTCCTCCAAGATGTGATTTTGTCTCACCCAGCATTTTGAGATCACTGTGGTCTACAACCAGAAAATTTAGATAAAACCTCCCTCATTCAACTACAAAAATAAAAAAAAAAGTTTCACTATAAAATCATAGTAGTTTCAGATTTGCTACTTCAAAGTTTCCTTTCCTGGTCACCTTCATAGTCATTGTTTTTTGATCTCAAGTGGAGACATGTAAGTCAATAATTCTCACTCCTGTTCCTTCAAGGAAAATCAGTACCCTGACTTGCTTTGCTATCTCTTCTGAGAAACTCCCTTTTCTGTCATAGGATGCAAAATTCATGTGTCAATGCTGTTCAATAAACAATAACATTTCCTTATGTGTAAGTTTGGATTTACATGTCTCTTCTGCAGTAGTGTCTCTTTTACATCTACAAAAATTCTTGGAAGAAGCTTTTGCTATCAATGAGTAAATAAGACATCTGAAAATTACTATATGGATTACTTCAAAACCAGCCATGATGGAGAGTCACTTCAGACATTAGTCTTCTCATTTAAGTTTAAACAATAGTCCTAGGGATGAGACTTGACTGATACTGGTATAGATGAGGTCTTCTAATGACAACTCTTTAATGTTCATTCTTCAATATCTGTCATTATGCCCCAGTTATTTATTGTTTCAGAATATTTTTATATATTGTCATATATATATATATATATGTATGTATATTAAATCCAATTCAAATGCCCCCTCTAACTCCCACTCATCCTTCTTCATACTTAAACCTTTCCATTTAATGTACTATTTTTAAAAATGATAATCCATTGAATCTGATTAATCCTGGCAACATGTTCATAGATCATTCACTGTATTTAGGGAATCTATCAGCAGCCACATTCTAAAACAAATAAAACTTCCTGTTTCTCAGCAACCATTAAATGTCAATACTTCCTTAGTTAGGAGTAGAGACTAATGGGCTGCTCTGCCATCTGTGATAAAATGTTGACTGACTTGGTCATGTCCAGGAAACCACAGCTGCTATATTATGTCAGAAGATAGGATTTCACAACACTTCTCCCTGTCTGCTGGTCTATATATAATTATACATCTTCTTTGCTCATATTGCTAGAGCTTCAGGGCAGGAATGGTGATTGTTGTTGATGTACAAGTCTCAATTATGGCTGAGCACATGACAGTCACTCATTCTCCACACTTTGACCAGATTTGGGTATTTGCAGTCACTGCTGCCCACTGTACAAAGAAACTTATCTGACCCATTTTGAAAGACATGTAGCTTTCTGCCTATTAACATAAATATTACACGACAAGGTAGATTGGTAATATTTCTTTAACAAAATGACTATATTGGTTACTCTCTCTGGACCTAAAACCTCCCCAGGTTTGTGATTCTGACAAGGTTTATAGTGCCATACATAAATCCTCTTCTGTGGAAAGTGGTTGGTTAACCCAATGACTGGTATGCCATGTTTACAAAGGTGGGATTTTTCCCTACAGTCAGTCAGTATTAGAGCATGCAGGGTTTACCTCTTGGGCAGTCAATTGATAAGTTTCTTCTCCTAGTGGTTTACATAGAATCCTCAGGTACTCGAAAAGCTCACTAGCTAGTACAAAATACCTTACTTAGAAACAGCTTGGATTCTCCATATTCTGAAACCAAAGCATATTGTATGTTCAACAATAAAGTTTGAATGTCTGACTGAAGAAGGCAGCAAACAGCAATCACAATAACATGGCTGTATTTTCATGGGGATTTTTCTGGTACTTTCATAACCAATAACCCAAATGGCAGTAGAACAAATAACTGAAATTTTCATGTAATAATACATGGTTTTGGGGAGCAATATTGTTCATCCATGGAGAGTGGCTTCATTCAATCTCATATTTTTAGATATTTTCTTAAGCTTACCAATATATAAGACTTACCAATACATATATAAGACTTTTCTGCAATTCTTAGTTTTGGTTAGTCCACTTCCTATTCTCTTTATCCTCTATTCTCCTCCTTTAGTTTTGCATCATATGTACTATAGTGTTTCTTCTCAGGCCTCAGGCCTAAGGCCTCTCTCCCTTCTTCGTCTCATGTGTTCTTTCTACCTTCATAACTTCTATAGATACTCAAAATTAACAGACAAATCTAAAATGTAGAAATTAGCTTCCGCATATGAAATAAAATGTATTGTGAGGGTTTTGAACGACAGTAGCCACATAGTATTATATACGTAAATACTTGGCTCCAAATGGGCAGAATGCTTAGGAAGGTTTAAAAAGTCTTGTTGGATGATAAATGTCACTTGGGCTGAGCTTGGTGGTAGGTAGCCCTTGCCATTCCCAGTTAGCTAGCGTCCTCTATCTCTTCCTTGTTTGTTTCTAATTTCAATATTTAAGTCCCTGATCCGATACTGTGCCTACATACTACCTACCATATTTCCCACAATTATCCCTTAACTTGCGTTTTTCAATGAGTTCTATCATAGGAACAGAAAAGTAATTAAGACGATTCTCCAGCTTCCTCAGATTAGAGAATTGAAGCTCAGGGAATCTGCTGCTTCTCCAAATTGATCTAGAATTTCTACAGCAGAATCTTCTTCCTTGGGGTCAGTTTCCTTCCTATGGGATCCTCTCTAACCAGAGGTGAGAGCCCTCTAGTGGATGGATTTGAAATTCCCTTGGAAGGGCTAGCTTTTTTTTTTTTTTTCATTTTTCTTCATTTTTTTATTAGCTATTTTATTTATTTTCGTTTCAAATGTTATCCCCCTTTCCAGTTTCCCCTCCACCAGCCCCCTATTCCCCCTGTCCCTTCTCCCACCTGCCTCTATCAGGGTGACCCCCCCACTGATCTACCCACTCCTGCCTCAGTGTTCTAGCATTCCCCTACCCTGGGTCATCAAGCCTCCACATGACCAAGGGTTTCCCCTCCCAGTGATGCTATATAAAGCAATCCGCTGCAACATATCCAGATGAAGCCATGGGGCCCACCTTGTGTACTCTTTGGTTGGTCGTTTAGACCCTGGGAGCTTGGGGGTTCTGGTTGGTTGATACCGTTGTTCTTCCTGGGGGGTCGCAAATCCCTTCAGCTCCTACAGTCCTTGCTCTAACTTCTAACTTCTCCATTGGGGTCGCCATGTTCAGCCTGATGTTTTGCTGTATCTATATTGGTCTGGCTCTGGCAAAGCCTCTCGTGAAACAGTTATACAGGGCTCCTGTCAGTAAGCACTTCTTGGCATCATCAATAGTTTCTGGGTTTGGTGTCTGCAGATGGGATGGATCCCTAGGAGCAGCAGTGTCTGGATGGCCTTTCCTTCAGTTTCACTTCAGTTCCACTCTTGGTCACTGCATTTCAAGAGATTATTTTCTTTTCCCTTCTGAGTAGGATGGTACTAGCCACACTTTGGTGTTATCTTCCTTCTTCTGGAGTTCCATATGGTGTCTGAGTTATATTCAAGTCCAAGTGGATCAAGAACCTCCACATAAAACCAGATATGATGAATCTAATAGAAGAGAAAGTAGGAAATAACATAGAAAGCATTGGCACAGGGGAAAATTTCCTGAACAGAACACTATTGGCTTATGCTCTAAGATCAAGAATTGACAAATGGGACCTCATAAAAATTGAAAAGTTTCTGTAAGGTGAAGGACATTATCAATAGAACAAAACATCAATCCACAGATTGGGAAAAGATCTTTACCAACTCTACAACCAATAGAGAAGTAGCATCCAAAATACTCAAAGAAATCAACAAGTTAACATCCAGAGAGCCAAATAATCCTATTAAAAATGGGATACAGAGCTAAACAGAGAATTCTCAACTGAGGAATTTCAAATGGCTGAAAAAGCACTTAAAGAAATGTTTAACATCCTTAGTCATCAGAAAAATACAAATCAAAAGAACACGGAGATTCCACCTCACACCAGTTTGAATGGCTAAGATCAAAATCCCAGGTGACAGCAGATGCTGCTGAGGATGTAGAGCAAGAGGAACACTCCTCCATTGTTGGTGGGATTGCAAGTTGGGACAACCACTCTGGGAATCAGTCTGGCAAATTTTCAGAAAATTGGAAATAGTTCTACCTGAGGACCCAGCTACACCACTACTGGGCATATACCCAAAAGATCTTCCAACATATAAAAAGGACACATGCGCCAATCTGTTCATAGCACCTTTATTTATAATACCCAGAAGCTGTAAAGAACCCAGATATCCCTCAACAGAGGAATGGATACAGAAAATGGAGTACTACTGAGCTATCAAAAACAATGACTACATGAAATTCTTAGACAAATGGATGGAAATAGAAAATATCATACCGAGTGAGGTGAACCAATTACAAAAGAACATACATGGTGTGTACTCACAGATAAGTAGATTTTAGCCAAAAGGAAGGGATAGCTTTTGACAGAGCTTTCCAATTTTGAAAGCACCTGATTCTCTGCTTGGAATTCTTTTCAGGTGTGTAGTTATTTGTGCTGATTTATAATATTCCTGCCCAGGAGGTATGTTTCTTATGGTGCGGGAAGTAAACAAAACTTCTAAGACCCAGGAAGTCTCATGAGAAAAAACGTAGAAGTTTCAGAAGTTTCTGAAGCTCATGTGGTTCACAAGGCATTTTCCCTTGGTTATATTAGTAGTAAGTGAATTGGCACACATACTGTGTAAGATATACATGCAACTTTCTTTAAATAATTCATAATTCTCTAAATAGTTTGTCATTGGTACTTAGAGGTGACCATAATAAATTCATTAGGATACAAAGCTTTATTGATTTGGATAGAATCATTTTTGGTCCATTTTAATGACCTGTGGATATGTGTTTGTTCATGTTTCACCAAGAAAAGATAAATGACTCGAAAGAGTAATGTTTGTTCCCTGTTCTGGAATTACGAACACAGTTAATTAAGAAAACTAACATATTTCTCAGAAGGGTTAACAAAAACTTTTAATTCTTCATTCTTATAAGAAAGAGATCTAATTCATAAGTAAATATAAAACAATGATGTTTACATTTTCTCATATTCAGTCCAATTCCTATTTAATTTGTTGCCTAAAGAACTTAAACCTTTTGTTGGTAAATAGAGAAACGTGAAACACATAGAGGATGATGTATTGTGAGGTGAGACAAAGTACACACATAGTACCATTGTAGAATTACATTAGGTATTTGTCCATGTATTTACTCTCTTAAGTTTACCACCAATCCTCTGAGGTAAACAAGGTAATAATTGCTAAGTCACACTCAAGACACTGAAAAGGATTTTCAGGGTGTTGTTTATATTCAGAACCTGAAAGAGTAAGAGGTAGAATTAATATTCAGACTTATACCTTATATTAATGATACATAAAATCCATTTACTACATTCACACAATTCCATAAGAGACTGCAACACTTCTCAGATCTAAGAATCCTCCTGTAGGGCCAAATGAGCTCAGTAAAATAACATGAGATTCAGGATCAAGTCTTAGCTCTGTTACTTAATCACTTAGTATCTTGTGATTACTTCAGAAAAGCCAACACTGACCTTACGTAAAATGAGAATCTAAGATATTAGTTTGCAGTTAGATTTTCTCCTGGTGCAGTTTACTCATGTATAGCCATTCATGGTTTTTATCATATTTTTATTATTGTTGTTTATTTTGTTTTATTTTTGCACAAATTATTGTATTTGACATGTAAATACATTTTCAAAACAGAAGGGTAGGGCTAACAAGATGACTCAGCAGGTGAGAGCTTCTGCTAAAACTTATGGCATGTAAGACTCAGAAATAAAAGTAGATTCCTTTTTAATGTGCACAGTTTAAGGAGAGAATCAACTCTCAAAACTTTACATCTGTGGACACTCTCAGCTAACCGCTGGACTGAGAACAGGGTCCCCAATGGAGGAGTTAGAGAAAGGACTGAAGGAACTGAAGGTGTTTGCCACCCCACAGGAAGAACAACAATATCAACCAACCAGGGACTAAACCACCAACCAATGAGTACATATGGAGGGACTCATGGCTCCAGCCACATATGTAGCAGAGAATGGCCTTGTAGGACATGAATGGGAGGAGAGGCCCTTGGTCCTGCAAAGGCTTGATGCTCCAGGATAGAGGAATACCAGGGTGGCAAGACAGGAGGCAGTGGGTGGGTTGGAGAGCATCCTCATTGATGCAGGGTGAGACGGTATGATAGGGGCTTTCTGGAGGGTAAACCAGGAAAGGAGATAGTATTTGAAATGTAAAAAAATATATATATTTAATAAAAGAAAAGAAAAAATAATTACCTCTGACCTCCATACACATGCCATCTGTTCTAGTTTCTTCTCTGCTGCTGTGATAAGCACCATAAACCAAAGAAACCCAGTAAGGAACGGGTTTATTTCAGCTTATATTCAATCTACCACTGAAGGAAGCCAAGGCATGAGTTCAAGGCAGGAACCTAGAGACAGGAACTAAAGCCTAGACTATGGAGGAGTGCTTTTTACTGGCTTTCTTACCCTAAGTTTTTAAATTTCCTTTCTTATACAATGTTGTTCCACTTGTCTAGGGCTGCCATTGATCACTTCAGGCTACATCTTTATGCATCAATTATGAAATGCCCAAGAGTCATGAGCTACTCCAATCAGATGGAGATCATTTTTCCACATATGCCAAGTTGAAACCGGGATTATGTACTACACTGTGCCACACATGTACACGTATAGACATGCTCACATACACATATCCATGGAATAAATAAAAATAAAATAAATTTTAAGAACCAAATTTATATAGCACCAATTTGAATGGATTGGTGTTGCCTCAAAGTCAATGGCTTTCCTCCAAATGCCTTCATTTCTTGTTTATACTTGATACAGACTACATACCACCTATGGCCTTTGTAAGCTCATGCAAATTTGGTCTAAATGCTTCTCTGAGAGATTGCTATCTCTCACATGTCTGTCCTGCTGTAGCAAGAAAATAAACTCTTACTTGTCAAAGAGTAAGGGAAAGCCTTCACTGAACCCCATCTGTGTTTCAGGGAAAAGTGAATTGTACTTCAAAGATGGTGGATGGGACTCTGGCCCTGGAATAGATCTTCTGGGAGTTTTCTAGTAGTCCACACACCTCATGGGATCCAGATTTCAATCCATATATTAATAATAATAATAATATAATAATAATAATAATAATAATAATAATAATAATAATAATAAAACCTAGAGTTCATTCATTGGTTTTCATCTTTTTTTCTTAACAAGATTCTACTTTAGGTAAGTGGATTGTTTTGATTATTTTCTTTTTGTCAATTTTAGATCTGTTTTGGTGAGAACATTACACAAAATGTGTTTACTTGGTAATTCCAGATATGATATGAATATTAATATATAATAGAAAATCACACTGAGAGAACTCTAAATCTTCAATGTTCACCACAATAGGAGGGCAGCCCTTTCATTACACTGCACACAAACAAGTGTAAGTATACACTTTGATTTTCTGAGAATTCAATCTCCTCATTTATTATCGGAAACATCTGAGAGGACTTAGATACTGTAAGACTGTTCAAGTAAATGTTGGTTTAATTTTATAGGCAATAAGCCACACTACAGACAATGAGTTTTTCTATAAAATTAGATCTGCTGGTTATTGCTCAAAAGTTAACAATAATAGATGATAATAAACACATTGGTAGGAATTCTCAAGAATACCAAGCAGTAATTTATTTTAAAAAAACTAAATTTATAGCTTTTTTGCTTTCTTGTTTAATGTGCCTGGTTTTTTGCTTTTCATAGACTAAGGATATTTCAGAAAATATTAGATGCTTAAGGTCCTCGTCTTCTCATTATAAGCACTGTCTGATGAAAAGTCGCCCATACATCAGGGGGATGTCTGAGAAACATTGTGGTCAGATCATGGTCAGGGGTCTCTCTTCAGGAGAACCTGTTGAATGAAGCATCTGGTGTTGTCCTCGCTCATTCTTCATTCCGTCATTCTCACAGTCAACATCAGCAAAGCATAGGTCTTCCAGCTTAAGTATTTGTTAATGAACTCAGTAGGGCTCCTTTCCTGGACTCAAGAATATAGAAAGACCACACCCATCACTCAGCAGTATCTTATTTATTTCCCAAAGATACTAAACAGTACTGTGACAGTTAACAAGATAATTACCAAATTCCTTTAGATTTTTCCCATGGTGCAGCTGTGCTCCAGACATAATCACATCTCCTGAAGGGCTACTGCTTGTTCACAACCGTGTGTGTGTGTGTGTGTGTGTGTGTGTGTGTGTGTGTGTGTGTGTGTGTGTGTAATACTTGGGTATGCAAGTCACCTACATTAATAATTGAAATGTTGTTGCATAAAATGCAACAAAAAATTCCCTCATACCAATTTCCTTTAATTTTTCACACTACATTTGGCAAAAGAAATTGTATTTTACAGGATGAAAAAAATATTCGTTTCACCAATTTCTAATTGTATGTAGTAGATCCAGTTAAAGGAGCTATTTTTCCCCATAGCCAGATTTGTGGGCCATGGGAGAAAGTGACTGTATAATGAAAAATATGTAGCTAAGATTCATTTTCATCCTGTCCTTGTAAACATTCATTTGTGCAAATGTATATTTTCCATACAGAGAATGCAAATCATAAGTGCTATTCTGCTCTATTGGGCACAGTAAATTTGTGTTCTAAAAAAGTCCCCTAAATACATAATTTTCTACCAGCCAGGACTATCTTATTAAAAAGTCATTTTGGTTTACTGGATATTCCTTGAAAAATAACACTTATTAAATAACCAGCATCTCATTGGGCTGAGAAGTTTTTATTTTTTCTTTTTCTTGTAGCATAGGGACAGAAGAAAGTAGCAGCATGTGCCTCAGGTTTCCCAAAGTGCTTTGCAGCTCAGTATCTACCAGCCTCAAAAAGGCCATATCGTAATAGTCCCTCATCGAGATGTAGGTCTGTAGGTTGACAGGACCTTGGAAATTGGAACTACCATCTAAGCAGAGAATATTCCTGTCCTTTGAGGCTTTTTAACAATTACAACTTTGCTTCTCATGAAGATGACTGGACTTTTCATTTCAGTTTATTTTATGTCAACTTAATATAAGTCCATATGTTGGAAAAATCAAAAATATAACTATGAATATATACAAAATTATAATAATTAACAAAACAAAATATATTAGACCTTGGTTGTTCCTTTGTAGCTGAAACTGGTACATAATATTTTTCCTTATATTTAAATAAACACTGGTTTATTTAATATGATGCACTTATGGGCTCCCAGAAGATTCTCACTACTTGTGTTAATTACCATGTAGTTACCCTAAATAGCCTTCTGTATCTGGCAGTAGATCAGAGTATATGTGCAGAATCAATATCTGGACAGAAACTATAACCTCAAAGGAGTTCTTCATATCTACTACAACATGGCCACACTTCCTAATAGAGCCACTGTCTGGGCCAAGCATATTCAAACCATCACAATAACTCTTTTGTTTTGTGTGTCTTGACTTAATTAAAATGGCTTTCTAACAGTTTTGAAGCTTCTAAGGCTTGTTGTCACTCACTCTAAATATTCTCTATTTGTATCTTTCAGGGTATACACAGTCCATTCATTTTTTATTAAAATGAAAGAAGTTCAAAATGATCATTAACTAAAATGAGAAGAGATTTCAATGTATTCATAATAGACGTTTCATATATCTGGAAAGCTTGGCTGATGTAAATTATATTTATTTTCACATCTAAACAACTGTACTTCTTAGTGCTCCTATCCAGGTCCATTTAATGAGTATTCTATAATCTCCCTAACTTACCTCAATATTTTTCCCTGTCTGTCATGGTAATTTTAATTCCTTCCATCCACTTTGATACTTATCATAGATTTCTTACACTTACCAATGCTTGCTCATGTTCAAACATAGGATCACTAATAGTGGACATTTTTTACTCAGGATCTTAATTCGACTGCCTTCTCATATTCCTTATGCAGGTTGGTTACAAGCCAAGAATAATGATACCACTAAGAATAATTATATTCCAATAATAACTATTATCCTATATTTAATCAATAATAAAGAGGGAATTTGGCACAGGGCCATTTTAATCTCTACCATTATAATTATATTTTTCTGAGACATTATTTTGGCTTTATTTAAACATTTAACTTTAAATCAATTTTTACATTTCTAAATAATATAATGATGACATATCACTTAAAACATTACATTAAAAACTGCTTCCTGAAATCATAATTTGTAGATCAAATTATTTACATTTAATTAATTTTGTTTAACTATTCCCACTAACTACAGTAAATGTCAGATTGTGCTTATTTATATTTTCTGCTGAAACCCAGCACCTAGAACTAGGCCAAGCACAGTATAATTGGTACAAAAAAATGAGATTTATCCGTTCAGTAAATTGAGAAATCCCTGTTTACCTTTTATGTGTTGAGAGTCAGTATTAAGCAGCACATGATTCATGAAAAGCTCTGAAGCAATTTAAATACCATTGAGCTTATCTTTGCTCTCATGTTCTGGCTAGTTAAATCAGCTGGGAGGTTTACTGCAGTCCATAGGTGGTTGGTTACATAGCAGTTAGGGCTGTGTTTAGACACAGTGAGCTTCCCTGAGCATTTAAGGCAGATCCCAATCTTAGTAACAACTCCTTTCTCCTTTGTTTGATTTCACTTTTTAATTTCACTTCTGTCTGGTGACCTACATTAACCTATCTCGACTCTTTGCTGCTTACATATGAAACATTTTTTCCAGTATAACAATAATCGCATTTACGTTTGTCTTTGTGTCTTTTTGGTATATGCAACTTATCATGAAGTTATCTATATTTGATTTAAGAGCAATTTAAAAATCCCCCTTTGTCTCAGTAATTAATATATCATTTGTCTTCCTGGGTTTTGTGATTTCCTGAGATGGACTGACATTATTTGTTCTCATCTCTAGTCCATCAGTTTCATACTCTTCGGAACACATACTTGGGATTACACTTTTCTATAGTTCATTCATATTTGTTGCTATAAATATGTCCCATGTTAACTTGCTGGTGTTTTCTTGCTAGCTGAGAAATATTGCTCTATATATCTTGCCATTGTCTCTTCGCACTTGATAGGTTTTATTTTTACATTGTTACTAAAAATGTGAAAACGTACTTGTCTTTTGACAGTTCTATTAATTCTTAATTTCAAGAATTTCTCAGTTTACACATATTGCCATGTACTCAGCACACATTATTCCAGCTGCTATGTTTAATTTGCTGTATTGTTGCTTTAATAATTATAGTTTCATTTAGTACTTTTTATGAGCCCACTGAAGGGATATTTTTAATGATTTTTCTTTCTTACTTGTAAAATATACTTGGCTTTTAAAATTATTTTAAATTTTATTTTTCATGCGTGTTTTCCTTATATGTGTGTGTATCTATGCAACACTTGTGTACTTATGTCTATGGAGTAGAGAAAAAGGAATCAGTTCTTATACAACCTGAGTTGCAAGTGGCTTTAAGCTGTTGCGTGGGTGCTGGGAATCAAACCAAGGTCATCTGGAAGAGCAGCGAGTATTGTTAACTACCAAGACATCTGTCCAGTCCCTAATTTGTTTAATACTACACTAATCATGTTAAGCAAGAGGTTAGCATCTAAGATTTCCATACATGCATGTAAAGAAATCTGATCATATTCATCCCCCTCATTTCCTTTTCTTCAGTAAGACTTAAAATGTAGACATCCACCAGAACCACTTGTCCTTCTTACTAACTCCCAACTTAATTCAAGGACCTCAGAATTGTTTCCTGGCTATTCCTAAAGATATCTGGATACTATACCAGTGGTTTTCCCTTCTACATTTATTTATCCCTCTTTATTTTCTTTTTGACCTTTGGCTTATTGCAGTGACTCATGTCCTTATAACTGTTTGATTTATTTACTTTGTTTGATGCTTAATGATTTTCTATAGTTTGTAATGATCAAAAAATATCATAGAACCCATGCTGCTAAGATAATTTTTATAGGAGATAATCCTGTTTGGAAAGAATATTACTCATATGTATGAATCTAACTTAATGTTAAACTGTCATACATCTATTTCAAATTCTGGAATATTTAATTAATTTGTATTTTCTACAATTATTACCAAGGTAGACTTCAATAAATTATGAAATATATATATAGACATCCATATATATGTTGTAGGTCTGTTACATATTAGCAATCTGCTCTTTGATAAGAAAGATTCTTTCATATTAGAGCATTTATCTTTTCATTCGTATTGTTGTTTCTGTAATGGCATGAAAGTATGTATGGTTATTATTTTAATAATTATATATTACATATACTTAAATTTATTTGTTTATGAAATAGGTACCTGTTTATTTTAGGATAGTCAATATGTAGCTGAGGATAATATTAAAGTCGTGACATATTGCCTCTCTGTCAAGCGTGCTGAGATTACAGGTATATACACTGCCACACCCTATGTATGCTATACTTAGGATTTCCCTAGTGCTTCATTCATATTAGGTCTGCATTCTACCTGTAGAGTTACATGCCCAGAATAAAATTAGTCTTTCTCAAGTACATACATTGTTTATTTTCTACTGATTACTATGAAGAAAATAATATTACAATTAGAAGTTGTGAAATAGATAAATTGTTCATAATCATTAACAACAGGCAGAGGAATAAATACAGTTGCTCTGATTAACAAGAAAGAGATGAGTGGGCCCGAAGAGCTCAGATGCCAGCATTAGCTGTGAACTACAGAATGGCTGCTATTTAGGATGGTAGCTGAAATTCATTGGAAGTCATAAAATGAGGAAAAAAGAAACCAAATCTGTGAATTAGTCATGTATGGCATCAGGCATCCAGAACCTAATATATGAGAAACAAGGGCAAGAATGTCAACTCATTCTTAGCTGCACAGTGAGTTTGAGGTCACCATGGGATAATGAGACCCTGCTACATAAACACGAACAAAAGGGACATAAATATAAAATATTCCAAATTTAACTATTACAAATTACAGCATAAGTTAAAAATGACATATTCTATCAATGTTTAGCATCAGAGATGATAGAGCCTTATAAAAAAAGTCATTATGAATTAGCTACACTCATCATTCTTCAGGAAATGCTGAAATATGTGAAATAAATGAACATACTAGACATTGAAGTAAGATAAACAAGACATGGAAAAACAAATACTGCTAGAACTTCTTTTAGGAATGTAATAAAATAGTTTTGCCCTTTTACAAGTAGAGTACAATAAGGGTTGCCCCAAGCTAAAGACAGGGACAAATGAAGAGATAGTGGTCACCAAATATAATTTCGTACTTGAAATCATAAGAGAAAATCCAACGGATTCAGTTATCAAGTGAACTAATAAATAAACAAAAGCAAAATAATGGAAAAGAAAGGTAAATGTTAAATATGCGAAGGCAGACATGTTTATCGACTGGCTTTGATTAATTCAGTATGTACCTATTTTTACTGAATATTTTTTTATTTACATTTCAAGTGTGATCACCTTTCCCAGTTTCCTGCTCATACACCATATCATCCACTCTCCCCTGCTTCAAGGAGGGTGTTCCTTCACCCATCCACCTACCCCTTCCCCACCTTCCCACCCCAACATTCCCCTACACTGGGGGTTCGAGCTTTAGCAAGACCAAGGCCTTCTCCCCACACTGGTGCCCAACTAGGTCATCTTCTGCTACATATGCAGTTGGAGCCATGAGTCTGTCCATGTGTAGTTTTTGGGTAGTGGTTTAGTCCCTGGGGAGCTCTGGTTGGTTGGTATTGTTGTTTTTATGGGTTGCAAGCCCCTTCAGCTCCATCAATCCTTATTCTAATTTCTCCACTGGGGACCCCGTTCTCAGTTTGATGGTTGACTGTGAGCATTTTCCTCTGTATTTGTCATGCTCTGGCTAAGGCTCTCAGGAGACAGATATATCAGGCTCCTGTCAGCATGCACTTCTTGACATCATCAATATTGTCTGCGTTTGGTGGCTGTATGTATATGGACTGGATCCCCAGGTGGAGCAGTCTCTGAATGGCCATTCCTTCAATCTCTGCTTCAAACTTTGTCTCCATATCCCCTCCTATGAATATTTTGTCCCCTCTCCCTTTAAGAAGGACTTTGGTCATCCTTCTTCTTGAGCTTCATGTGTTTTGTGGTTGTACATATGAAACCACAATTCTATATCTTTGATACCTATCTCAAATAAAGTTGTAGGTGTTCAAGTTCTTGTAGTTCTTTAAGGGAGAGTGTTCCACAGAAAAAGATAATAAGAAACAAGACTAAAGGTAGAAAGAAAATAGACATTCTGATGAGAGGAGCTGTGTTTTGGAGAGAGCTGTTGGTCTGGTAAGGAACTGAAGCCTCCAGAGCCAAGAGCCAGCTATATTCAGAGTGGTATCATGGTGGAGGCCCTGAAAATGCTGTATCAACTATTACCCAAGTAAAAACCTGTCTTGACAGAAAAGCATCCAGCTCAGCATTTTGTAAGTCACTGACCTACAAAAACAGTGAGCTAATATTTGATTATGTTAAGATACTGGGGATAATTTTTATATGACATGTTGGCTACTTTTGGTTTTGCTGTCACTAAATTCCTGGCAAAAAGCAACTTAAAGGAGAATGGCTTTATTTGGGGTTGTAGAGTGAAGGGCTAGGTTACCAAGAGAGATTAGACTATGATAATCCTCAAAGCCTTCTCCTTGGGAACACAGCTCCTCAAGTCAAGCTTCCTTTTCTAGGGATTTCCTCAATCTTTCAAAGAGGATCACCATTTGGGGACTAAGAGATGAAACATTTGAATGCCAGGTTTGCTTCACAGCTATACCATAGTATACTACAACGAATATGTGTTTACATGTCTTAGTCAGCTTGGCTTACCCTAAGAAAATGGCAGAACAGGGAGCTGATACAGCATTGGTTTATTTTAATTAGCTTTGGAGCTGAGATGTCATAGATGAAGGGGGAAGCAGGCTCAGCAAACCTTTAACCACCTTCCCCAGTTACCTTGCAGGAGATTGCTTTCTTCTAGTGTTGTATGCACATGAGAGGGTAGAGAAGATAGCACCGAATCATCTGTTCACACAAGGATAAAGGCTCCATTCTGTGGGCTTCATGACATCCTGTAAGAAAAAATCTCCAAATTCCCTATCACTCTGATTAGGATTCAAACATAAGCGATTCAAGTGTATGACTATGTCTCAGGTTGGGGGAGCATAATCGAATCTATACCAATACAAGCAAAACATGAGTATCTGTGTGGATGCATAATTATCAGTTGTCAAAAGTTGAACTCCTTGCAAAGCATCAACAATGGATTTTAAGTTTGTGGCGCATCCAACCTGGGTACTTATCTTCTAAAATCTATTGACATCTCTTCCTAGAAAATGCTTGTCCTCTTTGTCTTTTTCCACTTTTAAGAACACAGAATTTATTTAAAATTATAGAGAATATAATTCTGTTGCTTTTCTAGTCAAAAATATTTTATGGGCATCTTTCCAAGTGGGTGCAAAAACACAAATATGCATTGAATTTTGCACAGGCGGCAGAGTGTCTTGGGTCATGAATCACCACCCTTTGTATAATGTATCTGGTATCGATGAACATTTAGTTTCCTTCCATTGCTTTGATTAACAAAACAGAGATGGATCCCCTTGCACATTCATCTCTGCAGTTCTGTTAAATTGCAGCCTCAGGAAATGTTTCTCAAAGTGTGATGGCTCTCTCCTCACAACAGACCCAACATTTCAAATGATTTATCTTCCTTTTCTATTTGCAAATTATATGCTCCACTTTTTCCTGAAGTGTGCTGTTGTTTATTCCCACACACCAAAACCAGAAAACTGTGTGAAGCCCTTTCTACCTCACCTCAAACCCATCTTTCTCCTGTTGTCTAACTTACTGCTGTTGTTTATTCGGGCAAAACTAATCCATGCTTCACTGTGTCTTCTTGTAGCATATTGTAAAATATGAAACTCAGTAGAACACTAGGTTTACTTTTAGGGTAGAGGAGCTTTGTCTCTCTCATCTTTACTCTTGTGTGTATAAATTAACTTGAATTGGTCTTCTTCAGATGACTGAAAGCAAGTCTACTGCTCCTCTGCTCTCCTTCAAGCCTTCTTTCCAGTCGTAGTCAGGACTCACCAGCTAAAAATGAAAAGCATCTCTCAATCTATCTCTCTTGGTCTCTCTGTCTGTCTATCTGTCTCTGACTCCCTCTTCATTCTTCCCTTTCCTCCTTATGCCTTCCATAGGATCTCTCTGAATCCTTGTTTTTAGTCTTTCATACTCTGAATTTCTGTTTTTTTCCTTTTTCTTCTTTTATTGTATATTTTTATTTACTTTTCAAATGTTTTCCCTTTTCAAGGTTTCCCCTCCAGAGACCTGCTATCCAATCCCCATCTTGATGCTTCTATCAGGATGCTCTCCTACCCACACATTCCATCCCGCCTCCGTGCCCTGACATTCCCCTACAGTGGGGCACCAAGTCTTCACAGGACAAAGGACCTATCCTCCCATGAATGCCCAACAAAGCCATCCTCTGCTATATATACAGCTGGAGCCATGGGTCCATCCCTGTGTACTCTTTAGATGGTGGTTTAGTCCCTGGAAACTTTGGGAGGCAAGTCTGGCTGGTTGGTATTATTGTTCTTGTAATGGGATTGCAAACCCCCTTCAGCTCTTTCAGTCCTTTCTCTAACTGCTCCATTGGGGATTCCCATCCTAAGTTCATGTTTGGCTGTAAGCATCTGCCTCTGTATTTATCAGGCTCTGGCGGAGCCTCTCAGGTGACAGCTATATCAGGCATCTGTCAGCATGCATTTCCTGGCTTCTACAATATCGTCTGGGTTTGGTGGCTGAATATGGAATGGATTTCTAGGTGGGGCAGTCCCTGGATGTCCTTTCTTTCAGTCTCTGCTCCACACTTTGTTTCTATATTTCATCCTGTGAGTATTTTTCCCCATTCTATGAAGGACTGAAGCATCCACATTTTGGTCTTCCTTCTTCTTGAGTTTCATGAGGTTTGTGAATTGTATCTTGGGTATACCGAGCTTTTGGGCTAATATTCACTTATCTGTGAATGCATACCATGTTTGTTCTTTTGTGATTGGGTTATCTCATTCAGGATGATGTTTTCTAGTTCCATCCATTTGCCTAAGAATTTACTCTGTATTTCTATATTAACTTTATAGCCTTGTTCTTTATTTAAAAGGGTTTTGATTTCATCAGGTCTTGTCTCTGTGGTGGAGAGATGTAGAAGGTTTGCCAAGGGGATTGAACCAGATTAACTTGGCTGGATCCTTTTAATAAACACAGACAGACAGACAGACACACACACACAGGGAGGGGGAGAGAGAGAGACAGAGAGAGAGAGAGAGAGAGAGAGAGAGAGAGAGAGAGAGAGAGAGAATTTATTAGAATGGCTTACAGGCTATAGTTCATCCGACTCAACAATGAACAGTAACTGTCTATGTACAGGAGGTCCAAGAACCTAATAGTTGTTCAGTTCATGAAAATGAATGCCTTAACTGGTTCGACATATGTAAGGATTCCAAAGAAACAGGCACTAATGCTAAGGAATCGATAGACTTGCCAGTAAAAGTGAGAGAAAGTAGGCAAAGAAAGCAAGTTTTCTTCTCCCATGCCTATTCTATAGATGCCTGTAGAAGATTGTTCCAAGTGAAGTTCTGTATGAGCGAATTAGTGAGCAACAACTGAAACCACAGAATCCTCCAGATTTTGGGTTGCACCAATACTACACATCCACTTTTATGTTATAAAATGTAACACAAGGTATTTGCCCCTGTTAATAGACAAAAGGATAAGGAGAAGGGCTGAAATGTTAGATATAATTTGATATTATGTGTTTAGCATGGAGTTCTTGTAGAAGCCAGGAAACTTGAAAGAGACCATTGGGTAGGGAATGGCTTATGGATAAATGGGAGTAGAACTTAGGTTCTATGAAGGCAGAGCAGAGAAATATTAGAGATACCAAGATTTAAGCAGGAAGGTGTGAGGAATAGGGAAAATATCAGCCAAGAGTGGAGGGGGGCTTGATTTCAAAGAAAGTCATATAGAAACCTACTATGTGACCAACTAAAGTATAAATGGTATATATGTAGAAAGGAACGAAAATGCCTGTAGGGCTGAAAATACTACTACTAAAATCTGTAGAAGAAAACCCCAGTGAGGGTGGTGAACTACTTCCTTAGTGAGTGACTAGTCAGAAAATTCTCTGAGGATACCAAGAACCATATGGACTTTTGCTATTTTTCTGGGTTGCCCCATTTACAGAAGATATATCATAAATGGTAGAGAAAAATCAAGCTGTAACTGAGCTGTGATCTTTCACCCTGCTGGTTTTCTTAATCCCAATACATTCTCTCCTAGTTAATTTTATTTCAACTTGAACCAAGTTACAGACATTTGGGAGGAGGCACTCTCAAATGGGAAAAGATTGGACTGTAAGTGTGTCTGTTGAACACTTTCTTCATTAAATATTGACAGGGAAACCAGTCTATTATTGTAGGTGATCCAAACTTGGGTAGATAGTCTTGACTTATAAGAAATCAGGCTAAATAATAGGTGAGAAACAAGGAAGTAAGCATAGGTCCTTTGTGGTTTCTGCTCAAGGTCCAGTGTCCAGCTTCCTTACATGACTTTTTGACTTTTCTCAGTCATGGAGTATGACCTGAGAGTTGTAAGATGAAACAAATCCCTTCATTCCCACTTTCTGTCATGATGTTTATCACTCACATAAATTATGAATAACACAGGTTCTATGCAGGTAGCTGGGTACAGGGGTACTAGTAATCATACCCAACTATGAATCCAACTATAGCACTAACTTGTCAGGCAAAGAATGCCCAGTAGATAAAATAGTGAAACTATTTTTATGAGGGTAATGGAACGCCCTTCTTAGATTTGAGTATTACACCACAGGGGAAAAAGCTATCTCTTGGTCTATAGACCTGATCAAAATCCCATGGCTAGGGGAAAACATAGGCTTCAATGAGAAAATGTATACTATGCTTTTGACTAGCTAAATTGCCATAATGTCAAATTACCTTATAAATATTAACATTTATACCCTCAAACAAATGTTTAATGTTGCCTTATTCAAAGAAGTCTCACTTTCCAGTGAATGGTGACTAATGTACTCATAGGTAAACACATTGTTCAGGATAAGTGACAGCTCGGTATTCACCCCTAAAGCAGTCATTTAGACTGTTCCCTCAGAATCTCATGGAACAAAGTGAAAGAGGAGAGGAAAGAATGCAAGTTACAGTAGATAGAAAGGCTGTGAGAGGCTATCTTCTGAAAAAGACAATGCCATTGCAATGACCACTCTCTTCTAGCTGTGGATACATGCACTGCATCTGTTCAATAATAAGCCTGTCACCAGTCAGGTATAGATGGAAGTGAGGGATCTTGTGACTATATCTTCATCACTGAACTATTACATATTCTTGCTATATCTGAGGGGTGTGGTTGATGGTCACTGGCTTCTACTATGTACTCACTGTTGATCACACAAAGCTCCGGGTCACAAAACTAGAGGTCATAAATCCAGGAAAGGTAGTAGAGAGGGGTGGGCCACAGGTATGGGAAGAAGATAAGAGGAAACTGGAAGTAAACAGAATGTTTTCATACATTTATGAAATATTAAAGAACAAGATCAGTTAATAAAAGAAAACATGTTTAAGTAGGTGACAATATTCAGCAAGTTGAGTTCTATTGATTTTAACCTCTTCAGATGAAATCAAATAATATGTGTACTTTGATGATAAGCACTATTCATATGTTGTAGATGTGATAGAAATGATACAGGTGTCAATTATGATATGTATTCCCACGAAATACAATGAATAAATAAATATTTTTAAAGATATCTATAAAAATAATCTACTGAGTTAAATTTATGCTATGTATATGTGGTTGCATATATATGCATGAGTTCAGGGTCATCCACTTGAAGTTATTGAGGTAGAAGGAACCACAACCCTGAAGAAAGTCTGACTCTCCCTTCCTCAGGAGCTACCAATGATCAATAGCTCCTCAGCTAGTAAAGAGAGCTCTTGAGCCCATTCTTTTTCAGGGTTGTAATGTTAACTGTCTAATTTCAAGTTTGGAGGGTGTGGGATTTGGAATCTTTGAAGATGTTTGTGTGGGTAGGGAATATGATCAAATTACAATGTATATATTTATGAAATTTTCAGAAAAATGAATAAAACATTATATGTACTGAAAATATCTTTGAAGTGATGTATGTGGTATTAACTTATCAGAATGGTCAGTAGAATGTCTCTGATATATGTTTGTGTGAGCATGTGTCTGTCTGTGTGTGTGAGTGCCTGTCTGAAAGCAACAGTTTTCCTGCCTGACTGCCTACCTTTTGTTTGTTTTGCATTTTTGCATTTGGTTTAAATACCATTGTTCCTAGTTATTTTCTTCATAAGTATGAATTTCACCAACATCATGAATACACAGAGAAGACTTCTATCTGTAATGCTTAGGAGACTTCTGCAACAATAGTTTGAGCTCATCAAATGTTCATGACATGAGTAAAGTTGATTATTGGCTTACTCAGACATATTTTAATGACACTATCTAAACACTCTCTTACAAGAAGTTGGAAAACTTGAGCGTGCATCCATTCCTCCACTGACAGATGGTAGAATGTGAGAGACACACACCTTTTTGTTACATCTCTTCTCCTCCATTTTAGAAACAATATCCTCTCAGTACCATGCCCTGCCATGAAGTTGCTCTTAACAATAACTTGAGCTCACTGTGTCATCTCTTATCCTCTAACCTGTACCTCCTTTTACAGTGAGATATGAACTGGGCAAATATCACTTGGGCAGTGCAGCTTTATGCAGCTCTATGGAACAGATATCTCAGCAGAGATGGAAAGCTGTGTACAAGCTTAGTTATTGAAAATCCTCCATCCTTCCTACCTTAGAATGTTGTCATTCGTACGGATGAACCATCTGGAGATGAACTACTTGGAAGTGTATTAGAAAGAAAAATATAACTGATTTTATGCCTTCAGCTTCCCATGATCTTTTTGCTCTATGCAATGTTTCTAGGAATTTCATAATTTCTCAGAATTCTGCTTCAAAATAATTCATATAAATACAACTGCCTGCTTCCTAAAGCTTTCATGAACATCTATATCCCCTGCTACAAATGCTTAACTACTTCTCCTTGGCTGTGTTGAGGAAGGAGACGAAAGGGGGTTGGAGATTAATTCATTGCTAGGAACTATTCCATAGTTGTGTCCAACATGGAGTTATAGGAAAAGGGGAGAATGGTCTCTAGAAGAATTCTGGCCTCTGGGGAACCCTTAACATTTCAGTGCATTTTTAATTGGATATTTTATTTATTTACATTTGAAAGGCTATCCCCTTTGAAAGTTTCCCCTCCAGAAATCCCCTATTCCATCCTCTCCCCCCCACTTCTAGGAGGGTGCTCCCCTCCCCAATCCCAGCATCTCTGCCCTGGCATTACCTTCACTGGAGTATAAAGACTTCCCAGTGATGTCCAACAATGCCATTCTCTGTTACATAAGCAGCTAGAGCCATGGGTCCCTCCATGTGTACTCTTTGGTTGGTGGTTTAGTCCCTGGGAGATCTGAAGGGTCTGGTTGGTTGATATTGTTGTTCTTCTTATGGAGTTGCAAAACCTTTCAGCTCCTTCAGTCCTTCCCTATCTCATCCATTGGTGTCCTCCTGCTCAGTCCAATGGTTGGCTGAAAACATCCAACTCTGTATCAGTAAGGTTCTGGCAGAGCCTCTTGGGAGACAACCATATTCGGCTCCTCTCAACAAGCATTTCTTGGCATCAGCAATAGTATCTGGGTTTGGTGGCTGCATATGGGTTGGATCCCCAGGTGAGACAGTCTCTGGATGGTCTTTCCATCAGTTTCTGCTCCACTCTTTGTCCCTGTATTTCCTTTAGACAGGAGCAATTCTGGGTTAAACTTTTGAGACGGGTAGCTGGCCCCATCCCTCAACTGCGGGCCATGTCTAACCTTTGGATATGATTTCTACAACTTCTCCTTCTGCTTTGTTGGTTATTTCAGCTAATGTCATCCCAGTTGGGTACTAGGAGCTTCTTGCTTCCCTGATATCTGGGAGTTTCTGTTGGCTATCCCCCAGTTCCCCATCCCCCATAGCAACATACCTCTGTTCAATTTCCTAACCCTCTGTCGTCCTTCTGTGTTCTCCCACATCTTATCCTGCTCCCCATTTTCCTTGCCATTCCTCTCTTCCTCCAAAGTCCTCCCACCCTCTACCTCCCATAATATTTTGTTCCCCATTCTAAGTAGGACTGAGACATCCGCACTTTGGTCTTCCTTCTTCTTGAGCTTCAGATGTTCTGTAAGTTGTATCATGGGTATACATAGCTTTTTTCCTAATATCCACTTATCAGTGAGAACATAGCCTGTGTGTTCTTTTGTGACTGTGTTAACTCTTTCAGGATGATAGTTTCTAGTTCCATCCATACATCAGACAGACTGACTGAGATAAACATCTTACATGACAGCAGATGCTGGCGAGGATGTGAGGAAAGAGGAACACTTCTCCATTGCTGGAGAGGATGTGGAGAAAGAGGAATACTTCTGTATTGTTGGTAGGATTGCAAGCTGGTACAACCACTCTAGAAATCAGTCTGATGGTTCCTCACAAAATTAGAAATAGTTCTACCTGAGAACTCAGCTATATCACTCCTGGGCATATACCCAAAAGATGCTCCAACCTATAACAACAACAAATGCTTGGGGCTGGGGATTTAGCTCAGTGGTAGAGCGCTTACCTAGGAAGTGCAAGGCCCTGGGTTCGATCCCCAGCTCCGGAAAAAAAAATAAATTAAAAAAAAAAAAAACAAAAACAAATGCTACACTCTGTTCCTAGCAGCCTTATTTATAATAGCCAGAAGCTGGAACAAACCCATTTGTCCTTCAACAGAGGAATGAACACAGAAAATGTGGTAAATTTACCTAATGGAATACTACACAGCCATTGAAAACAATGAGTTCATGAAAGTCGCTACTGATGCTTCTTAACTCCAGTAAGAAATGGCTGAACTTGCAGGCCCCATGACTCCTTGTTACATACCAGCAGTGCCTAATTCAGTGTATCCAGAACAGTTATTGTGTGTAATCCTCTTGTCCTATGACATCACAATGCTCACTCTGCTTTATTCACAAGCTGAATATTCTTGCAGTGAACTATTCACCCTTCCACTGCATCATCCCACTCTAATGTGTTATTTGGGGACTCTTTTATATCAGTTGAAATTTCACAGTGGTGGACAAAGGTAGGGAATTGATATAGCAGGATCCTGTAACACATCTCTTACAAGTTAATATTTTAGAAAAAAATGGTCAAGCCTAGTAAATGAGAAACAAAATCATTTAAATTTCCATTCAACATTAAGCATGTAGTTTTATATTAGGTACTAATTACTCTTAGTATTGTGTTGGCTGGTCATAATAATCATCAGCAATAATCTAATTTTTAAAATCTTACACACAGCTGTGCTAAATCAAAGATCTTATTTGCAAAGATAGACAAATAATCAATATTCTTGATAATTGTAATTGCTAATATTTCAAACTGATATAGTGTGAGTAGGTAGTTCATAGTGAGATAAATGTAAGATTTGGAATTAATTGGCTAATACTCAATTGACCACCTAACTCATCTGCAGTCATATATAAAGTCCATCATATAGTCTTCACGGTAACTTTATACTTAATATTGTATCCCAGGAAGTTGTGAATGGATGTTCACACAAAAATATATTGAAATAAGGCTTGTGAGATGGCTCGTTGGGTAAAGCATTTGTAGCCAAGCTGGATAACCTGAGTCCCATCTTGGAAATTGCTTAGTAGAAGGAGAAAATAAACCACTGCCAAATGGTGCCCTCTGACGTCAACATACATGCCATGGTTAAAGGGTACACATAAACAAACACACCACACACCACACACACACACACACACACACACACACACACACACACACACATACACACACATATGCAATTAGGTTCTTAATGAATATAACTGGTTACAGAATTACACGTGACTTCTAATTCATTCTGGTCATGATAGTTTGAAATCCTGCACGCAGGCTGACAGAAACCGGATGTAGATCTCTCCTGAGAGAAACACCCAGAATATGGCAAATACACAGGCGAATGCCAGCAGCAAACCACTGAACTGAGAATGGGACACCCGTTGAAGGAATCAGAGAAAAGACTGAAAGAGCTTGAAGGGGCTTGAGACTCCATATGAACAACAATGCCAACCAAGCAGAGTTTCCAGGGACTAAACCACTACCCAAAGACTATACATGGACTGACCCTGGGCTCCAACCTCATAAGTAGCAATGAATAGCCTAGTAAGAGCACCAGTGGAAAGGGAAGCCCTTGTTCCTGCCAAGACTGAACCCCCAGTGAATGTGATTGTTGGGGTGAGGGCAGTAATGGGGGGGATGGTGAGGGGAACACCCATAGAGAAGGGGAGGGGGAGGGGTTAGGGGGATGTTGGCCAGGAAACCGGGAAAGGGAATAACAATCGAAATGTAAATAAGAAACACCCAAGTTAATAAAGATGAAAAAAAAAAAAAACAAAGAAATCCTGCACCCACCACACTTGGTAAGTATCATATGTCAAAGCTTGGGATGGGAGTATGTTGGACCACAGTGAAACAGGTCTTCAATCTGCAATTCCCAGACAGATCATAAGACAGATCATCAGACACTGCACTCTAGCAGGAGAATCACAAGCAAGAACATTGACAAAGAGCTCAGTAGCCCATGCCTCATCGCTGAGCTGACGGGACACTGTTTCAGTTTCTCATGATGCTGATGAAGGAAAGAATATTTTCAATTCATTCTTTGCAGTGATTCTTCCTGTGCTTAGAGCAAGTGTCAAGTACAAGTTATATCCTGAGATATAGCATGCACAAAGACAGTGTTAGCCATCGCCACCTTGTGTTTCACCACATGGAATTATCAGTTCTAGTCTCTTTTCTTGGGTATTATTTGTGATACAAAATCTTGCTCTTTAGGTCAAGTTTGGACACTAAGGCTTTCCTTATTGAAGGAAGAAACTTTCTACATAAAACAAGGCAGTAAAATTCAACTTGGAGCGTCATTCTCTCCTAAGATCTGCTGTAATTTTTTTTAATAAAACTGGGGATTTACAGTTGCATATAAATTGCCTATTATGATATAACCTTACTGCTACATTTGTCTTACAAATGCAGTTCCCGACACAGGCCAACAAATTACCTTCCTTTAAATTTTATTTCTCTTTAAACTAGGTATATAAAACTACCACAATAAAATTCTGTCCGTTCGTGGAATTTTAAGTGGAAAACTGAATTTTTCCACCACCAAATCTTGATCTACCTTGTTCTCTCAAACCACCTGTTGTTCATAAGCTTTGTGCAAAGCACAGGTCTGTTAACACCTCTCCAACGAGCACCTTTCAATTGTTCTAGCTCAAACTAATTATATAAACCTAGTCCTCAAACATAACCACGAGGACCCTCTCCTTAGCACTTACACCAAATAATCTTCCAGTATGTTTGCACTTGTGCCTCACCCAAAGACAATAGACTCTAAGGTCAGAGACAAGACTTCATTCAACCCCTCCTCTTCTCACTGGTGTTATGCATGTAAAAACACAACATTCCAGTGCTTTCAGGTCTAAGCAAATAGAAATAAAGTTCATTTTATAGGAAACAAAAAAAAACCTAATGTTTACAAAGCCAATAATACATGCTGGAAAATTATATATATAATTTTATTTATTTAATTATATATGTAACTTAATTATATATATATATATATATATAATTTTCCTCACAGCAGGAGTTTTCCTTCTGTACATAGGAACAATGTAAATGATTCCAAGGGAACATATTTACATTGATCTGGATTGACCAATAATTATTTCCTCCTAATTCTTATTGTTTCTTTGGTTCACCACTAACAGTTCCCTTATTAGCCTCTGGCTAAGATAGAATAGTGGAGTTGATCCCTTTGTTAAAAAGGTCCCTGAATTTCACTTCTACTCTGGCATGTGGGATTTCAGAAGCTTTTCAACAGGCTATTCTGTCTTTAATAGAGTGACCAATATTTTCTTTAAAAGGACACATCTGCCAGAAATCATTTTGCCTCAAACAAGAGAGAAACACAATGGGTAAAGTCTCCAAGATGTGACAATCTCACAGGCACGCTAAGAACATTCAGGATCTATCACAGTCAACTAAGCAGAATTTTAAAACAGGAACCAGATACATATAAGGCATGGGGTTGTGAAACACAGCGATTATCTTCTCAATGTTAGCTGAAAATGCTTCCGAGAAGGCAAGAATAACATGATCTTTCATGTGAGAAAGGGATCCACAGCCTGCACATATCCAGAAAGGAGGCTATCAGGAAAGCTGCATTCTCTGCATTAGTAACGATTGGGAACTGGAGGGGAGCCTGCCCCAGACCATGATTCTTCTCAATAGTACTTTCCACAAGTGTCTTAAATCATAGGTATTGGTCATTTTAATGTTAAAACAAAATTATTTCTGGAAAATAATTATTGTTCTAATGTATACCTCTGCTTTTCAAAGAAACTTACTGGAATAAAGGACATATATGACCAAGACAAACATAAGAATTTCCATCCCTTTTTGACAAAGTTGTCCTAGTGGAAGTTTATAATGACTGAGGATTCAGAAAGATAAAAAAGCAACATTTTCATAGACTGATGGCACAAAACACAGACAAATTTTTTGTGATTTTGTTTTATAAATTCAGGGGTCATGTGACTTCAGTACTAACTGTTCCTGCCAAAAGCATCGGTACAGATGGGAATATTAATTTGCTTGACCAGATGGGTGACAATGTCACTCTGAAAGGTGGTTCCAGTAGGCTGATCTGACTTTCACCATCACCGAAATTGCCCCGCTAATGAAGTATGTTTGCATTTGTGGCTGTCAATTGGGACCTCAGTCACTGTAAATCATAAGGAAGTCAGGATGCAGTGCTGGAGATCCCATGTAAAGCCTCATTGGGACAGTGAGTTTCACGGAAGCAGCTCACTGAGATCTCATTCCAGAGTCAGAACTATCAGTACAGGTAAGATCAGTTGCCTACTTCTGCTCTGTTTAATGAAAGAATTTGAATTAAGAAACATTACACTAAGCATCATTTAAACATAGTACATGACTGAAATAGGATTCTGGAGCTTAGGAATGCTTGTCCTCAGGTTCTTTTTCTTTTTTTTTTTCAAAAGTTACGTTCTCATACACAGTTAGTGCAATTGTTAAAGAGAAACTCATTGATTAATATTGTTTCTAAGTTCATGTTGTGCTGTGACTTTCTCCTTATATCTATTCAATATTAAAGTTCTAGCTGGAGCAATTAGGCAAGAAATGGAAATCAAAGGGATACAAATTGGAAAAGGAAGAAGTCAAGATATCACTATTTGTAGATGAAATGATCGTGTACATAAGTGAACCAAAGAAAAAAAATCCATGAGTGAACTCCTACAGCTAATAAACAACTATAGCAAACTGGATGGAAAAAAATTGACCCAAACAAAGCAGTAGCTATCTTCTACTCAAAGGATAAACTGGCTAAGAAAATAGGCAAATGACCCCATTTACAATAGTCACAAATAATATAAAATACCTCGGTGTGACAATAACCAAGCAAGTAAAAGATCTATATGACATGAACTTCAAGTCTCTGAAGAAAGAAATTGAAGAAAATCTCAGACGATAGAAAGATCTTTCATGCTCATGGATTGGCAGGATTAATACTGTAAAAATGGACATCTTGCCAAAAGCAAGCTACAGATTCAATACAATCCCCCATCAAAATTCTAACTCAATTCTTCACAGAGATAGAGAGGGCAATTCACAAATTCATCTGGAAAAACAAAAAACCCAGAATATCAAAAAACATTCTCAACAATAATAGAACTACCATCCCTGACCTCAAGCATATTATAGAGCAACAGTGATAAAAGAAAAAAAAACAAGGTATTGGTACAGAGACAAACAGGTAGATCAATAGAATAGAACTGAAGACCCAGAAATGATCCCACACACCTTTGTTCACTTTTGACGGAGCCGAAACCCTCCAGTGTAAAAAATGATAGCAATTTCAACAAAAGTTGCTGGTTGACCCATTCTTATTCTTTGTACAAAACCCCAGTCCAAGTAGATCAAGGACCTCCACATAAAACCAGATACAATGTATCTAATAGAAAAGAAAGTGGAAAGAACTTTGAACATATTGGCATAGGGGAAATTTTCCTGAACAAAACACTAATAGCTTATGCTATAAGATCAAGAATTGACAAATGGGACCTCATAAAACTGCAAAGCTTCTATAAGGTGAAGGACACTGTCAATAGAACAAAATGACAATCAACAGAATGGAAAAAGATCTTTACCAACCCTAAATCCAATTGAGGACTAGCATCCAAAATATACAAAGAACTCAAGAACTTAGACTCCAAAGAACCAAATAACCCTCTTAAAAATGGTGTATAGAGCTAAACAGAGAATTCTCAACTGAGGAATCTCAGTGGCTCAGAATCACCTAAAGAAATGTTCAGGGAAATGCAAATGAAAACAACCCTGAGATTCCACCACATACCAGTCAGAATGGCTAAGATCAAACACTCAGGTGACAGCAGAGGATGTGGAGACAGAGGAACACTCCTCTACTGCTGGTGATATTGTAACTCGTACAACCGCTCTGGAAATCAGTCTGGTGGTTTCTCAGAAAATTGGACACAGTACTACCTGAGGACCCAGATATATCACTTCTGGGCATATACCCAAAAGATGATCCAACATAGAACAAAGACACATACTCCACTATGTTCAGAGCAGCCTTATTTTTAATAGAAATAAGGTGTCCCTCACCAGAGAAAAGGATACAAAAATGTGATACATTTACACTATGGAGTACTACTCAGCCATTAAAAACAAAGACTTCTTGAAATTCACAGGCAAATATCATCCTGAATGAGGTAAACCAGCCAAGAACCTACATGGTATGTTCTCACTGATAAGTGGATATTATCCCCAAAGAAGCTTGAAATACCCATGACACAACTCACAGACCATATGAAACCTAAGAGGAAAGAAGATCACACCAAAGTGTGGATGCTACAGTCCTACTCAGAAGGGGGAAGAAACAATATGAGAAAAGGAAAGGGAAAGAGGGACAAGTTAGGGAGAAAGGAGGGGGAGGTGTCCAGATCAGATATGGGAGGAGACGGGGGAGAAGTACAGAGGGTCAGGAATTTGAAAGTTGGTTTGTAGCAGTGAGGAAGGGTAACTGGCAGTAGCCACTAGAAAGTCCCAGATGCCAGGGCCCAAAGAGGTTCCCAGGACACAACAAGGAGAACATGAGCTGAAATACCCAACAAAGAGGATTAGACATGAAGGCCAGCAGTTGAAGAATGGGACTACCAACCCACCTCAAAAATATTAATCCAGAATTCCTCCTGTCAAAAGCAAATTCAGGGACAGAAACTGAAGGAAAAGCCATCCAGAGACTGCTCCACCCAGGGATACAGCCCATCTACAGACACCAAACCCAGCTATTTAATAAAGATGTAAAAAAATAAAGAAAAAAAACCCAGCCACTATTGCTGATGCCAAGAAGTGTTTACTGACAGGAGCACTGTATAGCTGTCCCCTGAGAGACTCTGGCAGAGCTTAAGCAATACAGACATGGATATACAGAGCCAACCATCAGACTGAGCACGGGAACCCCAGTGGAGATATTAGGGCAAGGATTGTAGGAGCTGAAGGGGTTTGAATTCTCATAAGAAGAACAATATCAACCAACCAGACTCCAAACCTCCCAGGGACTAAACTACTAATCAAATAGTACACATGCGAGGACCCATGACTCCAGCTGGATATGTAGCAGAGTATTGCTTTATCTGACATCACTGTAAGGGGACCCCCTTTTTACCTGTGGAGGGTTGATGACCCAGGATAGGGGAATGCTAGGGCATTGAGGCAGGAGTGGGTGGGTGGGTTGGGGAGTATCCTTATAGAGGGAGGGGTGGGGGAAGGGATAGGGGAGTTTGTGGAGGGGAAACTGGGAAGGGGGAAAACATTTGAAATGTAAATAAGTAAAATAACCAATAAAAATTAAAGATAAGCATACAAATTAAACAATTGCTGACAATAAATAGTAAAATGTATTTTAAAAAATAAATAAATAAAATTAATGAATATTCTTTATAGCATGAAAATAGTTTATAATCATAAAGAATAGTTTACTGCCTTAAAATACTCATTTTCCTCAGCTCTTCCTCCCTTCTTTTCCAACACTAAAATGTGACTCTCTTGATCTTGTTAATCTGCCAAAAGTTTGGTCATCTCATTTACACAGAGCTGGAACTCTTGAATTGGCACTCCTTCCAGACATGCTCCTGTCTGCAAAACAGACTAACTCCCTCCTATAGCTTAGGCAGCTTGATAGGTCATAGTTGTTATTGTTGTTTTGATTTTTTGATGGATAATTACTTTACCATAAGGATGTACCACACTTGGCTTTTCCATTCACCTGGGTAAAATTGCATTTCAAATTCCTTTAGTTTGGAGCAATTCTAGGTGAAGTTGCTCCATGTAGTAAAGTTTATTATTATATACATTTTAATACATCTAGGAACATATCCTGAGCCAAATCACTATATTACATATGTTTCTTCATAGAAGAAATGAGAGTACCTTCTGTGTCACACACCATTTTACCCATTCTGCTACTTGTAGCATACCATGTAATCATGTTAATAACATTGATATTTTCATCCATTCATTTTTAACAATCAATTTATCAGTTATCCATTTCTACATCATTATTTCATTTATAACCATATAACAAAAATGAATGTGGTATTCTTTTTTTTTAATTAATCCAGCACATGCTCTAGTATCTGAATCAGAGGGTAGGTGGTGAACAGAATATTCCCCTTTCCCTTCTTCTTGGGCTCAGTATTTTATAGGGAGCATAGAAATTTAAGCAGAGCTAGGCTGAATAGCAAAGCATGGTGCAATGGCAGCCTCCAGGGGCCATACCTGATGCTCCTTAATATGAGGAGAGAACACTGTAAAGTAGGGGATTGTAGAATTCTATACCAGCCAGTCAAAGAACACAGTCATGGGCTGTACAGCCCAGTATCTAGTAGAAGCCGCAGACCCTAAGGGCTCTCCTGTTGGATAAGATTCCAGAGATATTGATGGACAGATATTCACAGACTGCCATCGCAGGAGCTAGGAATACAAAGAAGTATGGTTGCACAGCCTTGAAGTGTTTCCTTATCTAAGCAATTCCTCAGCACTGTAAGGTTTTTTTTTTTACATTTGCTTATAAAACTTCACAATATTTACAAAATACAAATAGTATTTATAGCAATTGTCATAGTTTTTAAAAATATCTGTCCATATTACGATGCACAACTTGGGTGTTTGTGTGCTTTAAACTATTTTATTGAATTAGAGTTACATAAATTGTGGATGAATCAACAATCAAGTAATGATCTCACCCCAATAAATTATAATTATGAACATTTTAGCTTATGATATTTTATGTTTGCATGAATATATAGATGTAAGCATTAACAAAATTGATCACTCAACACGAGTACATTTCATTAAGTGGAAGTTTCAACTTCACTTTAAATGACTTCTAGGTAATCAATCTTCAAAATGCACAAGAAATGATTTATTTACCAATTGTCCCTTGAAGGTTACGTCAGGCACTTCAACTTCTTCACATTATAAAGAAATCTGCTATGGAACTGTGGTACAAAATTTGTGGAGATCAATTCAATTATTTTCCTTGGATAATTCTTTATGTGTTTAAATTGTTAGAGCAAAGTATATGTGTCTATTTCATAAGACATTAATAACTGTTGCTAAATAATTAAACCAGCCTAAAAATAACATAATAACATACTGTTAATATGAGTTTGTGTAAGTATGTACACATGTGTTGTATGTATACCGTGGAATTCTTGGAAGGTAGGAAATATTCAATGTGTATTTAATTTTGCTCCTCAGTGGTATATTTTAATCTTTATTGATATCAGATGTATGGAATGTCAGTGTTGTTTAATTTGTTACAAAACTCCTTGGGTGGATACTTTCATTACCTCTTCATTCTCTTGAGGGAGAAAGACGTGAATTCACACTTCCACTGCCCATATCTGAAATACCTCATATGAGATAATAGGCTCTCCAGCTGTGTCTGAAGTTGGATATTGAGATTGAAGAATCCTGTAGCCTGACATGGATTCCTGCTCTTCTGCCTCTTCTGGGGCTATCTCTCTTGTTGCTGTTATTCTGCTTGAAAAACCAGCTTTGAGATAATGACCTAAGAGATAGGTTCACTCCTGTGTAAGACCCTAATTTCAATATAACTACAAAAAAACAGGACTTCTGTGCATTATGTTAAGTGAAGAGAATGCAACAGTTACTTTCAGCAAACAACCCTATTTTGTTTTATTCATAATGACTGCTGACCCAACAGTTCATTGTTGGATCTTTGTTCAATTCCTCCTCTAATCTTGTTTAAGCCAAATGCCTTGATTCTTCTTGATATGCCATATAGAATTAATGAATGCATAATACATGACTGAACGTATCCCTTTAGTACATATTATAATAATTTTAGATTATGTGTTACTTCTATAACAAAAGCGATAGATTCTCAATCTTTCTGTATAAAATTAAATATTCATATTCTTTATTTCTACTGACAATATCTCCCCATTAAAATTCATTAACATTAACATTGGAACAATAACAACTCTTTCCATAGTATTTCTCTGAAATATTTACTAGGTATTTATCTTGTCCATTTTTAAAAAAGATTTCTATGTTCATTCAGTTATCTTAACTTTTGCTTCTCAAAAATGTTTAAGTCTGGTTTTGTAGAGGATGGGTCTGACTATAAAACCCTACTTGTGACGTTCCCTGAAAACTAATATGGAAAAAATATACCTATTGTTTTCCTAGAGTGATTACAATGACACTTTTTAAGGAATAAACTGGATAATTGATAAACCATATTGTTATAGGAAAGACTAATAATTCTTATTTTTTCTCCAGATAAGCCCTTTGTTCCAAGTTAGTTTTGCTTGATTCTTTACCAGTTACTGAAAGTGTTTCTATTAAAATTCTAAGTTCAAAAACATTCTCAGAAGTTGTCAGTGCTATTGAATAATTTTGCTTGTTTATTTCTGTACTGTTATCATTGAGTTTTTTGTTAACCGTTGAAGTTTAAACAATGCCCCAAAAGTTGCCTTTGTATTTGTGCAATGCAATGTTGACGTTGCCACATAAGCTTGAGGGTATTTTTTTAAAGTTGTTTCAAACAACATGACGTTAAAATTCAGATTTTTCAAGTGTTACCAGTTTACATGCTTATACACTAATTCTTCTCACTTAAATTCATATTCTAAATTTGTATTCATGTCTCATGATATAACTGGGATTTTTGTATTCCACTTATCTTTACATTTGAATTTTGTAATTCCTTAATTTTAATTATTTTATTTTTTGTTATACAAGTTTCAATTACTGCTGAATATGAAAACTAATAATACAATTTAATAAAGGGAACATTAATTTTGCTTACATGTTTTAACAAATTGTGTTTTTTAAAGATGAATTGCATTTTCTTCTAAGCTTTATGTTATTTCTAAATGCAAAGATATTATTTTTAATTTATGATTGGTAACATTTGTGCTACATTTCTTTCTGTATAATTAGTCTGAAACATTTAGTAAATTTTCTATAAAAATAGGTGATTGTATAGGGGAGCATCTTTTTGATATATGCTCAGAAGTTATAAACTCTGTCTTGATGCAGAATTATTTCTAATTTTTTGCCAAATAGATTGAGTTTTTGATTTTAGTCATTTTGACGAGTGCAAGATGGACTCTGAGTCATTTTATTTGCATTTCAAAGACACCTGCTCAAATATGTTCACAGAAGCTTTACTTGTAATAGCCAAGAACTGGAAACAACCTAGATGTCCCTAAATCGCAGAATGGATAAAGAAAATGTCATGCATATACATAAAGGAATACTACTCAGCTATTAAAAACAATGACATCATGAAATGTTCAGGAAATGGACAAGACAAGAAAAATACCATCCAGTGTGTGGTACTCTAGACTCAGAAAAACATGCATGGTATATACTCATTTATATGTGGATGTTTGCCTTAAATTACAGAATACCCATGCTACAGTTGACAGTTCAAAGGAGTTAAGAAAAACGTAAGGACCAAGGGGGAACCCTTGAATCTCATTGAGAAGGAGAAATAGACTAGAAATTTGGGTAGATGAAGGGAAGGACTGGGTGGAATAGGGGGCGGGGATGGTAGCAGGACGGATCAAGTCGGGGAAGAAAAACTGGAATGAGTCTTCATCTATGGAATAAGCTAGTAACTAAGAACAACAGAAAGTTCCAGGAATCTATGAGGTTGACCCAAGATAAGACCCCTAAAAGTGGGGATATGGAACCTGAAACAGCTATCTCCTGTATCCAGGCAAGACTTCTTATGGAGGAATTGGGACACCAACCCAGCTATATACACTTTACTCACAATTTATGCTGCCTACAAGATGTGCAGGGACAAAGAGGTAGCAGAAATTGAGGGACTAGTCATGCAACGACTGGCCCAGCTTGAGACCTAAGCCACATGTGAGAACCCACTCCTGACACTATTAATGGTATTCTGTTACACTTGCAGACAGGAGTCTAGCATAAATGTCATCAAGAGAGGATTAACCCAGTAACTGATGGAAAAGATACAGAGACCCACAGCCAAACATTAGACAGTGCTTGGAGAATTCTGCAGAAGAAGGGGAGGAAGGATTGAAGGAGCCAGAGGGGCCAGAGACACCAAGAAAACCCACCAGGCCCAGCAAAAACTGAACAGCTAACCAGAAACAATGTATAGGATGGACCACGGCCCTTTGCACATATGTAACAGTTGTACAGAGTTGTGTAGCTTGGTGTTCATGTGAGACTCCTAACAGCAGGAACAGGAGTAGTCTCTGACTCTGTTGCCTGCATGTGGATTCCATTCTCCTAACTGGGCAGCCTGGTCTAGCCTCAATAGGAGAAAATGTCCCTAGTCTTACTGAAACTTGATATGCCAAGGTTGGTTGAATCCTTGGGAAGCCTCTTCTTTTATGAGGAGAAAGGGGGAAGCACTGGATACAGGGGGAGGTGAGGTGAGACGGAGGAACTTGGGGAAGAGGGAGGGAAATCGGTGACGGGGATGTAAAGTAAATTGATAAAAATCAGTGATAATTGACATTAATTGTATTTTATATTTTTTATAAATGGAAAATTTTGTTATTGTCTTCAACCAGCCAATGAACAGAAGAACTTACAGGGCTCAAAATGACTATAATGAATAAACATGATTTAAATCAGGGAATATAAGAAATAGTTTAGGTGAAAACTACTGAAACATGAAGTATTTTGATAACTCAGTGAGGCCTCCTAAATACTATATTGATGAAACTTCAAATACTTTCTTGGTATATACTCATTTCCTTTATCAATATTAATATTTTATTTTATTTATTTGCATTCCAGTTTTTGCTCTCCCCTCTTGGCCCCCTCCCATAGTTTCTCATCCCTTTCCTTCTCTCCCTTGGCTCATACCACACAGCCTTCCCCTTCCCTGGAGCATCAAATCTCTCTAGGATTAAGCACATCTCCCACTGAGGCCTGACCAGGCAGACCTCTGCTATATTTGTGCCGGGGGTCTCAGACTGGCCTGTGTATGCTTCTGGTTGGTGGCCCAATCTCTGGAAGTTCCCTGGGGTCTGCATTGGTCGAGACTGTTGGCCTTCCTATGGGGTCGCTCTCCCCTTAGCTTCTTCAGCCCTTCCCATAATTCAACCACAGGGGTCCCCGAATTCAGTCCAATGGTTGGGTGCAAGTATCGTCTTCTGTCTCAGTCAGTTGCTGGTAGGGCCTCTTAGAGTACAGTCATGCCTGGCTCCTCTCTGTAAGCAATGTGGCATCAATAAGAGTGTCAGGCCTTAGTGTACCCACATGCGATGAATCTCAAGTTGAGCCGGTTTGTTGTACTGCTTTTCCTTTAGTCTCTGCTTCATTTTTGGCCCTTCAGTTCTTTTAGACAGAAACAGTTCTGGGCCAAAATTTTGACTATGTGTTAGTAACTCTGTCCCTCTGCTTGAGGTCCTGTCTATCTGCTGAAGGTGACTCTTCCGAAGTTCCTCCTCCCCAATGTGGGACATTTTGTCTAAGGTCACTCCCATGGAATCCTTAGAGTCTCTCACCTCTCTGGTCTTGGGTACTTTCTAGATGATTCCTAGCACCTTCCATCCATTGATGCTGCTTATCTCCATTCATTTTCTTGGCCTTCTGGGTTTCTCTCCCTCCCCCATACTTGATTCTACTCCCTTTCTCCCCTCACCCACCTCTCTCCCACTTAGGTCCCTTTCTCTGCCTGCAATGATTATTTCCTTCGTCCTTCTGAGTAAAATTGAAGCATCCTCACTTGGATCTTTCTGCTTACTACACTTCACGGTCTGTGGGTTGTATTCTAGGTAGTCTGTAAAATTTGGCTAATATCCACTAATCAGTGAGTACATATCACACATGCTCTTTTGGGTCTGAGTTGCCTCACTCAGGATGATATTTTCTAGTTCCATCCATTTGTCCGTAAAACTTATGATGTCCTTGTTTTAAAGAGCTGAATGATATTCCATTATCTAAATGAACTATGTTTTCTGTATCAGTACTTCAGATGAGGAACAACTGGGTTGTTTTCACCTTCTGGATATTACAAATAGTGCCCCTGTGGTATGGTGAGGCATCTTCTGGGTATATGTCCAAGAGTGGTATAGCTGGGACTTCAGGTTGAACTATTTCCAATTCTCTGAGGAATGACCAGATTGATTTCCAGAGGGGTTGTACAAATTTGTAATCCCGTCAGCAATGAGGGAGTGTTTACCTTGCTCCATATCCTCACCAGTACGTTCTGTCACTTGAGTTTTTGACCTTAGCCATTCTGAGTGGGGTGAGGTGTAATCTCAGAGTCATTTTTATTTGCATTTCTGTAATGACTACGGACTTTGAGCATTTCTTTATGTGCTTCTCATTCATTTAAGATTCTTCCGTGGTGAATTCTCTGTTTAGCTCTGTATAACATTATTTAATTGGGTTTCTTGCTTTTCTGGAATTTAACTTTTATAGCTCTTTGGATATTTTGGATATTAGTCCTTTATCAGATACAGGATTAGTGAAGGACTTTTCCCCAATCTGTAGGTTACAATTTGCCCTATTGATGTTGTCTATTGCCTTACCTAAGCTTTTCAATTTCATAAGGTCCAATTTATCAATTTTTGATCTTAGAGCCTAAATCATTTGTGTTCTATTCAGGACATTTCCCCCTGTTCTGATGTGTTTGAGTCTCTTTTCCACTTTCTCTTCTATTAACTTCAGTGTATCTGGTTTTATGTTGGGATCCTTCCTTCATCCATATGAACTTGAACTTTGTCCAAAATGATAAATATTATGTTCACTGCTAAATTTCACTTTAATTTTCCTTCAAAATCTAGACTGGATAAAGGAGGTATAAGAGATCACTTTTTTGAACCATTAATATAGTCCCTTAACGTATATTTCAACCTTTTTGTTTCTTCATACAATTTGATACATTTGTTTTTCATCTTATGAATCAGAGCATAATAAAGAGAAATTGAAAAATAATGAAAAGGACCTTGGAGAGAGTGCAGTGTCCAAGAGCACATATAACTGTTTCAAAATACCCAGGGTCTATTTTTGCACCCATATGTGACTCACAACAATTCATGTGTAACTCTAGTTCCAGGGGATCCAAAAGACTGTTCTGACCTCCATTGTCACTACACTCATGTATGACACACATATATATGTGACAAAACTTTCACACGTATAACATAATATAAAAACTATAACAAATTTTAAACTAAAAACAATGAACATAGATAGATAGACAGATAGATAGATAGATAGATAGATAGATAGATAGATAGATAGATAGATAGATAGATAGAGGGAAGTGAGAAAGGAAAGAAGGAAGGTAAGGTAGAAGGAAAGGAGGGAGGAAGGGAAGAAGGGAAGACGAGATGAAGGGTGGTTTTTAGTACCAGTTATAACTTTTCTTTTCTTGAGCAGGCCTGGAGTCCAATTAGCAACTTCGTTTCCACCAAGTAATAAGTGCCCCTGTTGCACCTTTAGAGGTATCTTGGTGTGCTGGCCATTATTGTAGTTTATAGGTGTCACAGAAGGTTAGGACTACTGATTGCTCTCCTCCCTTGGCAGCTTGCATAGCAGCCTCAGATTCTACAAATGGTGCTGCTATGGCAGGAGGCTTTCAAGTCAGGTCTAGTTCTGAACCTTGAAGTCCTGCATCTTCTTTATGATATGGTGTCTTCAGAAATCAAAACTAAGCAAGCACAACAATGGTAGCCTACATTGTCGTAGGAGGCTCTTGGAGACCCAGATCAACAACAAAAGAAGTTTCTGATGACAGCTATTGCATTTTCTGTTTAGTAATCTATCTTTCCTTTGAGGAGCATTGTCACACTATCAGCTGAAGTAACATAATTTTATTTAATATATGTTTATTAACTATAAATTATGTATCTTAATTATATATTATATCTTAATCTTAAAAATAAAAATTACTGTAATATGACTACATAGAAATCTTCTATCACTTCTTAGTATTATTTGTCTCTTCTCACTCCCCTTCCAACTGAGAATCCCCTTCTATCAATTTTATAAAACATAATTTATGGCAAAACAGTCTTTCTAAATGAAATAGTTGTACATATATTACTGTGTATTCCTCAGCACAGGACTCAATATATATATAAGTCATTGCTCATGGCTACACATACGCATCTTTTCTTTTCTCCATCATCTTATTCTTAATTAGTAGTACAGTAGTGTCCGAGCACTTGTTTTGTTGGTAGAGATAAAATAATCCTCTTTCTGCAAAGTGTTCCTGGAAAACATAAGCTTTATCACATTCATATTTTTTGCTTATTTTTCTATTGACAGAATTAATAAGCACTACATGATGCTTAAAACAATGTGTGGCTGGAGTAGTGGGAAACTATCCCAATGACAAAATTGATCTAGAAACTTAAAGAAGTTAAACATAAGATTCTGTCTATTCATAACTGAGAACATTAGCTAGGAAGCACTTCTTTTTTATTTTTTATTGGATACTGTATGTATTTACAATTCAAATGTTATCCCATTTCCATGCCTCTCCCATATACCCTCTACCCTCCCCCTTCTTCTATGAAGATGTTACCACTCCCACCCACCGACTCCCACCTCAACACCCTGGCATTTCCCTACACTGGGGAAATGAGCCTTCATAGAACCCAAGGCTTCTCCTCCTATTGATGCCAGACAATGCCATCCCCAGCTGCATATACAGCTGAAGCCTTGGTTCCCACATGTGTACTCTTTGTTTGGTGGATTAGTTCCTAGGAACTCTGAGATGTCTATATGGTTGATGATATTCTTCCTATGGGGTTGCAAACCCCTTCAGCTCTTTCAGTCCTTTCTCTAACTACTTCATTGGTATCCCGATGCTCAGTCTGATGGTTGGCTCCAATCATCCTCATCTGCATCAGTTAGGCTCTGGCAGAGCCTCTCAGGAGACATCCATTCAGGCTCTGTCAGCAAGCACTTCTTGGCATCAACAATAGTGACTGGGTCTAGGGGCTGCATATGGAATGGATCCCCAGGTGGAGCAGTCTCTGGATGGCCTTTCCTTCTGTCCCTGCTCCACTCTTTGCCCCTGTATTTCCTCCCAGGATTATTTTGTTCTTGTTTCTAAGAAGGACTGAAGCATCCATACTTCAGTCTTCCTTCTTTATGAGCTTCACATGGTCTGTGAATTGTACCTTAGGTATTCCAAGATTTTGGGCTAATATCCACTTAAAATTGAGTACATACAATGTGTGTTCTTTTGTGACTGGGTTGCCTCACTCAGTATGACATCTTCTAGTTCTATCTATTTGCATAAGAATTTTATAACGTCATTGTTTTTAATAGATGAGTAGTACTCTATTGTGTAAATGTACCAAACTTTCTGTATCCATTCCTTTGTTGAAGGACATCTGGGTTCGTTCCAATTCTGGCTTTTATAAATAAGGTTGCTATGAATATAGTGGAGCATGTGTCTTTGTTATATGTTAGAGCATCATTTGGGTATATGCCCAGGAGTGGTATATCTGTGTCCTCAGGTAATGCTGTGTCCAACTTTCTGAGGAGCAGCCAGACTGATTTCCAGAGTTGTATCAGTTTGCAATCCCACCAACAATGGAGGAGTGTTCCTTTATCTCCACATCTTCTCCAGCATCTGCTGTCACCTGAGTTTTTGATCTTAGCCATTCTGTGAAGTGGAATCTCAGAGTTCTTTTGATTTGCATTTCCTTGGTGACAAAGGATGTTGAATATTTCCTTAGCTGCTTCTCAGCCATTCGATATTCCTCAGTTGAGAATTATTTGTTTAGATCTGTAGCCTACTTTTTAAAAGAGTTATTTGATTCTCTGGAGTATGGACTTCTTGGGTTCTTGGTATATATTGGATATTAACCCTCTATCAGACGTAGGATTGGTAAAGATCTTTTCCCAATCAGTTGGTCAATGTTTTGTCCTATTGACAGTGTCCAATGCCTTACAGAAACTTTTCAATTTTATGAGATCCCATTGGACAATTCTTGATCTTAGAGCACAATCCATTGGTGTTCTGTTTAGGAAAATTTCCCCCGTGTCCATGTTTTTGAGGCTCTTCCCCACTTTTTCTTCTACTAGTTGAGTGTATCTGGTTTTATGTGAAGGTCCTTGATCCACTGGACTTGCACTTTGTACAGGGCCATAAAAATGGATTTATTTGAATTCTTCTACATCCTGACACCCAGTTGAACCAGCACCATTAGTTGAAAATGCTTTATTTTATCAACTGGATTGTTTTAGCTCCTTTGTCAAAGATCAAGTGACCGTAAGTGTGTGGGTTCTTTTCTGGGTCTTTAATTTTATTTGCTTGATCTAGCTCCCTGTTTCTATACCAATATCATACAGTTCTTATCACTGTTGCTCTGTAATACAGCTTGAGGTAAGGGATAGTAATTCCCCAAGAAGTTCTTTTGTTGTTGAGGATAGTTTTTGCTATCCTGGGTATTTTGTTATTCCAAATGAATTTCCAAATTGCTCTTTCTATCTCTATAAAGAACTGAGTAGAAATTTTGATGGGGATTGCATTGAATCTGTAGATTGCTTTTGGAAAGATGGTCATTTTTAATAAAGTAATCCTGGCAATTCATGAGCCTGGGAGATGTTTCCAACTTCTGAGATCTTCTTCAATTTCTTTCTTCAGAGACTTGAAGTTCTTGTCATATAGATCTTTCACTTGCTTGCTTAGAGTCACACCGAGGTATTTTATATTATTTGTGACACCCTATTATTATGAGGGTGTCATTTCCCTAATTTCTTTCTCAGACTGTGTATCCTTTGAGTAGAGGAAACCTACTGATTTATTTGTGTTAATTTTATATCCAGCCACTTTACTGAAGTTGTTTATCAGGTTTAGGAGTTCTCTGGTTGAATTTTTGGGGTCACTTAAGTATACAATCACATCATCTGCAAATAGTCATGTTTGGAATTCTTCTTTTTCAATTTGTATCCCTTTGACCTCTTTGTTTTCTAATTGCTATGGCTAGAAGTTCGAGTACTATATTCAATAGATAGGGAGAGAGTGAGCAGCCTTGGCTAGTCCCTGATTTTAGTGGGATTGCTTCACATTTCTCTCCACTTAGTTTGCTATTGGCTACTGGTTTGCTGTGTAATGCTTTGACTATTTAGTTATGGGCCTTGAATTCCTGAACTTTCTATGACCTTTATCATGTAGGGGTTTTGAACTCTGTCAAATGCTTTCTCAGCATCTAATGTGATGATCATGTGTTTTTGTTTTCCTCAAGTTAGTTTATATAGTGGATTATGTTGCATATTGGATGGGTTTTTGCATATTGAACCCACCCCTGCATCCCTGGGACGAGGCCTACTTAATCATGATGAATGATTATTTTGATGTGTTCTTGAATTTGGTTTGCAAGAATTTTATTGCATATTTTGGTATTGCTATTCATAAGAGAAATTGCACTAAAGTTCTCTTTCTTGTTGGGTCATTGTGTGAATTACTTATAATTATAATTGTGGCTTCATAGAATGAATTACATAGTTACTTCTGTTTGTGTTTTGTGGAATAGTTTAGACAGTATTGGTATAAGTCTTTTATGAAAGTCTGATAGAATTCAGCACAACGCTCCCCTGGTTCTGGGATTTTTTGTTATTGTTGTGGCTGTTGGGAGTCTTTTAATGACTGCTTCTATTTCTTTAGAAATTATGGGACTGTTTATATGGGTTTTCTGATCCTGATTTAACTTTGGTACCTGATATCTTTGCAGAAAATTGTCCCTTTCCTTCAGATTTTCTAGTTTTTTTTTTTTTTAGTATAGGCCTTTGTAGTAGGATGTGATGATTTTTCCTCAATTTCTGTTGTTATGTCTCCCTTTTCCTTTCTGATTTTGTCAATTTGTATATACTCTCTGTGACCTCTGATTTGTCTGTCTAATAGTTTATATATCTTGTTGATTTTCTCAAAGAACCAGCTCCTGGCTTTGTTGACTCTTTGTATAGTTCTTTTTGTTTCTACCTGGTTGATTTCAGTCCTGAGTTTGATTATTTTCTGCTTTCTACTCCTCTTGGGTGTATTTGCTTGTTTTTGTTCTAGAGCTTTTAGGTTTGCTGTCAAGCTGCTGATGTATGCTCTCTCCTGTTTCTTTCTGCAGGCACTCAGAGCTATGAGTTTTCCTCTTAGAACTGCTTTCATTCTATCCCATAAGTTTGGGTATGTTGTGCCTTCATCAACATAAATTGTAAAAAGTCTTTAACTTCTGGCTTTATTTCTTCCTTGAACAAGTTATCGTTCAGAAGAGCCTTATTTAACTTCCATATTTATGTGGGCTTACTGTCATTTTTCTTGTTATGAAGACCAGCTTTAGTCCATGGTGATCTCTTGAAGTCTGTTTTGTGACCAATTATATGGTCAGTTTTGAAGATGTACCATGAAGTGCTGAGAAAAAGATACATTCTTATGTTTTAGGGTGAAATGTTCTATGATATATGTTAAATCCATTTGGTTCATAACTTCTGTTAGCTCCTCTGCATCCCTGTTTAGTTTCTGTTTCTATGATCTTTCTACTGATGAGAGTGGGGTTTTGAGGTCACCCACTATTATTGCATGAGGTGCAATGTGTATTTTGGGCTTTAGTAAGGTTTCTTTTATGAATGTAGTTGCCCTTGCTCTGGAGCATAAATATTCAGAAGTGAGTTCATCTTGGTGGATTTTTCCTTTGATGAGTAAGTGTCCCGATTATCTTTTTCGATAAGTTTTGATTGAAAGATAATTTTATTTTATTTTAGAATGGGTACTCCAGGTTGTTTCTTGGGACTTTTCTTGGAAAATTTTTACTCTGAGGAAGTGCTTTTGGCATTAAGGTACATTTTCTGTATGCAGCCAAATGCTATGTCTTGTTTATGTAGCCAGTCTGTAAGTCTATGTCATTTTATTTGGGAATTGAGTCCATTAATGTGAGAGATTTTAGGGACCAATGATTCTTGTTTTTATTATTTTTGTTGTTAGAGGTGGAATTATGTTTGTGTGACTATTGTCTTTTGGCTTAGTTGAAAGATTACTTTCTTGCTTTTTCTAAGGTGTAGTTTCCCTCTTGGTGTTGGAGTATTTTTTTATCTATTATCATTTGTAGGGATAGATTTGCAGAAAATATTGTGTAAATTTGGTTCTGTCATGGAATATCTTGGTTTTTCCATCTATGGTAATTGAGAGTTTTACTGGACATAGTAATCTGGGTTGGCATTTGTGTTCTCTTAGGGTGTGTATGACATCTGCCCAGGATTTTCTAGCTTTCATAGTCTCTGGTGAGAAGTCTGGTGGAATTCTGATAGGTCTGCCTTTATATGTTACTTGACCTTTTTCCCTTACTGCCTTTAATATTCTTTCTTTGTTTAGTTCATTTGGTGGTTTGACTATTATGTGATGGAAGGAATTTCTTTTCTGGTCCAATCTATGTGAAGTTCTGTAGGCTTCTGGTATGCTTATGGGAAAGTCTTAATTTAGGTTAGGGAGTTTTCTTCTATATTTTTGGTGAAGAAATTTACTTACCATTTAAGTTGGGAACCTCACTCTTTCTATACACATTATCCTTTGCATGGATCTTCTCATTGTGTCCAGAATTTCCTGGATGTTTTGGAGCATTTTTGTGTTTTGCATTTCCTTTTAAGGTTGTGTCAATGCTTTCTATGGTATCTTTTGCCCCTGAGATTCTCTCTTCTATCTCTTGTATTCTGTTGGTGATGCTTGCATCTATGATTCCTGATCTCTTTCCTAGCTTTTCAGTCTCCAGAGTTGTCACCCTTTGTGATTTATTTATTGTTTCTATTTCCACTTTAAGATCATGGTTTGTTTTGTTCAGTAACTTTACCTGTTTGGTTGTGTTTTCCTGCAATTCTTTAAGTGACTTTTGTGTTCTCTCTTTAAGAGTTTCTTCCTGTTTACCTGTGTTGTCTTGTATTTCTTTCAGGGAGGTAATTATGTCCTTCTAAAGTCCTCTAACATCATCATGAGATGTGATATTTAATAAGCATCTTGCTGTTCTGGTTTGTTGGGGGTATCCTGGACTTGCTGTGGTGGGAGAACTGGGACTGAAGATGCCCAGTGGGCTTGGTTTCTGTTGCTTATGTTCTTGCTCTTGCCTTTTGCCATTTGATTCTCTTTGGGGTTAGCTACTTTTGCTGTCTGTGACAGTGGCTTCACCCTCCTCTAAATCAGTGTATCAGCACTCCTGTGAGATCAGCACTCTCCCAGTGGTATCCAATTATAGAGAGCTGTCCCACAGGTTCAGCCAAGGGTGTAGAAGGAAACCAGAAGTATCCTGTCCCAGACTGTTCCTTGGTTCCTGTGTCCTGAAGCACTTTTTTAGATTTAAAATAAATAATAATGCTGATTTTAAGAAGCTATATTATTTTTATTTCATCTAACCTTAGCTATGACTGTACATTGTAGATATATGAGTGATAATTATTTTCTATTTGGTCCTCACAGGAGAGTATCTGTTCCCTACTTAAAGCTTAAGTCATGATCTACCTTACTGCAAAATTTTGCCTAAAATTTCCTCTATTCCCTTATTATACCTTATCCAATATTGTTTCACAATTCACGAAGCATTTACTCAGCAGTATTGAATGTCCAGAATGAAGGTCTAGGGAGTAGTCAGTATATACATTGACGCAGGAGGTTTTGGGTTCTGAGAACCCAGAGAATCCAAGATTCTAAATGTAAAGTTGGATTGGATTCAAACAGTAATATGAACAGAAAATGGAGCCCAGAAAAATAGCCCAAAGCACTTGACATACAAGCATGATGGCTAGATTTCAGATCTCAACACTGACCTGTTTAACAAGCCATGTATGTTATCCACATTCGTACTTCCTATTTAGAGGATCCTGAGTTAGGAAGATTATCTGGGCTTATTGGCTGTCAGTCAAGACAGAGAAGACAAGGTTCAGTGAGAGAACATACCTTTAATGCATAAATCAGTGCTAGAGGGAGATACTAAACCCTGCTCTGGCCTTGATGAGTAAATATGTCACATTCTCTACTGTGAGTCAGGCCAGTTCTATGGAGGAACTAGAATTCAGAGTTCTAACGATGTCTTTCCACTGGAGATTAGTCAACAAAATAGGTGTATTTTTTTTTAAAAAAATTATCATCCATGTTTAGTTTTCCTAGTGGTCTATGATTTTTGCTTTATTTATCCTTATTTAGTTTGAGTATCATAAAATTAGCTTGTAATATTCCTCCTCAATTTCATGGAGTAACTTGGGGATTGTTCTCTTATTTCATCTATAAATATCTGGTAGAATTTGGTGCTTGAATTCCTCCAGACCTGAGCTCTCATTATTTGGGAGGAATTCTAATAAGCTTCAATACTAGTGAACGCTATAGGTGTGTTTCAGTTGTTTTTTTCTACTAGGTTTCAATTTAGTAAGTCATATGTTTCTACAAATTTATCCACATTTTACTAATTTTCCTTTTCTGAAGTCAATTAATTAAAATTAATTAAAATCATATTCTACATATGATTAGAATCTTTTGGGCTCTATCTCCAATTTATTGATTTAGCTCTTCCTTTTCTTTTGCTTAACTAAATAGTATCATTGATCTTTTCTAATAAACAATTATTTGCTTTATTAAATAAAGTGGCGCATTGCACTTGAGTTTGGTAGATGTGGGCAAGGCCTGGATTCAGGCACTCTATAGGAATAGTTGGAGTTCATATAGAAAAAGGAATATTCACCTGCAGCTGCTCAGAGAAAAGCAGCACAAGCTTTGATTTGGGGAAATCCAGAGTGCAATTCCTTTGCTCTCTCCACATGCTCAAGGGTGGTTGTTGCATGGAGTCCATTGGCACCCATATTTTCTATTCTTTAGCTTAAAATTTAGGAATTTATAATTATGTATACAATGTTTCCATAAACTAGTGTTCAATCTTAAAGCTTCAGTATCTGCAAAGGAATAGAGATTCAACAGCCTGCAAAGCATAATGAAGGAGAATAATGTAGGTATTATGGGTGCAGATGTCCATACAGATGACACAGCTTCTCACATATGTAGGCCTCTGTCTCATAGCAGATGTCTAGTTCATTTTATAATTACAGTTCACCTATTTCTACTTCTGTGATGTTACTTGAGCCTTTAGTGTAGGGGTTGTGTTGTTTTTGTACCAGTTGAGATTAGGTACCCCACAGTTAATGTTTCTCTGCATTTTGACTACTATAGATTGATGGGTATAATTACAACAGCATGGTAGTGTGCATGGGGGAAAGTCTTCCCCCTGAAAGAGATGAAAAATTACCACTGAGAAAAAGAATAGGTTTCTCAAGGGATTAGTACACTGATAGATTATTCAACCCAGGTAGTCCTCCTTAATTACACACACACACACACACACATGTGCACACACACACACACACACAAGCACACACTCATGCATACACACACGACTAAATTATTTCAAAAAGTTATATATGTATGTGTATATATGTGTGAGTATGTGAGTGTGTGTGTGTGAAATAAATATAAATGTGTATGTAAGAATACTAATTTAAGAGATTTTGTATGTCAGAGGGAGTAGAAACATGTGAGACATTGGTGAAGGGAGACTGAGGGACGGCACTGATGTAAATATAATGTGCATGAAGGTAATCCCCCAAAATAATAAAAATCATGTAAAAAGTAAGATAAAATGGTAAAAATTAAAAACAAAATAATGGAGAAATGGATTCTTAAAGCTTAGAATATGACAATTGTATTCAAGAAATCTCTGCCATTGCTCCTTCTGAGAATGTTGTATGCATAGTAAGGGGTGCCAAGAAGATGATTCCTCAAGCCTTTCCTCAGACATGTACCTTTCCTAGTAATCTTTTGAAGCTATGGAGTTCAATTAATTACAAGACCATAACCTGAAGTGCTAAGAATTTGACAAAATTGCCTATGTTTCTGGGAGGCACTAATTGGCCATATCTACAGTGAAAGGCTATGATTGTATATAATTCTCTCTACTTGAGTGTATGTAGGAAAAAAGCACCTCTTCTCTCATAAGGACAATTTTGGTTGGTTTAAACGAATTGTTCTTTGAGGAAGAAGATACTATAAGATCGTAGCTGCCAGACTGGATGTATTATGTTGCTATCTTGCTTATTCTGAGGGAAGCCACAAAGCCATGAATCTTGTCTGGAGGGTCCCATGTGAATGAACTCAGAAATATGTCTTCCAAAGCTTTCTACATGCTACTCAAATGGGCTAAGAATCTCTCCCACTATCTACCAGCTGCTTCAGAAGTAGATCGTGTCCCAATGGGTGTTTGAGAGTATTGCAACCGGGGACTATAACTTGATTAAAAATTTATGAGAGAGATGAAGTCAAGGCAACCCTGGCAACCACTGCCCAGGTCCAAATCACAGACACTGTAAATTAATAAATAGTTTTATTCTCAGTGGCTGAGTTTGGGGAGAATTTGTTGCACATCAATAACTAAGACAAGATTCAATATTGATCAAGGAACCTGCTTTTTATAGTAACAAAGTAGAATTCATAGCAAGTGTCATTTTTCTAATCACTTTACAACTTTCAATAATGTCAATATTATGCAAATTCCCAGTAAAAAACTCTATATCAACAATTTCTACTCTAAGGAATTCACATATAAAATATAAAGATAGGTGTTGTGACATAAATCATGGCATAAGTTACTACTTTTAAATTTACTGTGGAATATTGTTTAGTTGTCATGTTGATAATGGAATTAATAGATTAGCATAGATGACAGATTTATTCAGGAAATTAAACATGTTGACTTTGCAAAAATTGATTTGCTGAATGACTGGAGATGAGTATTGAGGAAAAGATAGAGATAATGAAGGTGTTTAAATTTTGATTGCAGAACCTGGAAAATGGATTTCAGAAAGCCCTCTAGCTAATTATGGCAAAAACTAACAGAAACAACATGAGGAGAAAAATAGGACTGGTTCTATTTACTTTTCAGCTCAGATTTTGTTTGTCTTTCATGGATTCCTCCTTTCCCACTCTCCCCTTCCTCAGAAAGTTAGACCTTTGGTCTTCTCTGAATATTCAAATACATGTTCCTTATAGTACAAAGTTGCTTCTCGGTTCATCATGTCTGTTAAAGGAGCAACTGGACCACAGTGACATTTGATGTGGCTACACATTAAACAGACATGACAGCTGGTCTCAGGAAAGTATAAATTCTGGAGTAACTGTTCCTTTCTAATGAAAGATGTCCACCTCTTTTATATAGTGTACCAGATGAAGGATTTGCTGATTTAAATATAATTAGAGATTTTACGGCCTCTTTGCTTAAGATGCAGCTTAATTTTCTTCTTGGGAAACTGCTGCTTCACTCTAAGGGAAAGTGAAAGGTTTCAGGTGAGCCACAACTGAGTTTCTGCATTATGTCTTTGCTATGTTATTTTGATCATATATTTATAACATATATATATATAATATATATGTGTGTGTGCGCGTGTGTGTGTATGAGAGAGAGAGAATGATGTATATGTCTATATGTATATTTACGTACATACATAATATGTATATAATTTCAACTATATGTCATATTATTATATCTGAGATTATGTCTAGACATTGGTACCAAGAGAGCATTACTGATTGCTGGTGATTTCTGCCAGCATCCCAATTATTCAAATCACATTTCTTGAGCTGATTTCCTTCAGAGAGTTCAGTATTTTGTCTCCTCAGCCCAGCCTGACATTAGGAAAACATCATCAGTTTTTGGATATATTCTTATCGAGGCAAAATCTACACAACAAAACCAACCTTTGAAAAGTTATATACTTATGATTTATGGGAATGAGTATATTCCTTCTTCTATATCCATTTTTTACCCACATTTCAACACGTCTCAAGAGTGTATTCTTTTCCATGGTTGTATAATATTCCACTGTGAAGTACTACCAGAGCTTGTTTACACACTCATGTGCTGAAAGGCATCGTCTGTTTCCACATTTAGAAAACTAAAATGGGCCCTTAAAATTTCATCAGATTCTTTGGTATATAATACAGTACATTTCAGGAGAAAAAAATAAGTCCTGAAGTAGCTAAGAATCACTTCTATGAATATAATCTTAGATCACTTGCACTGATATTTAGTTTTATTTTTCTCTATTGTGTCTTGAATTGGGATAAGCCCTTGGTATGCAAAGGATGTTCTGTTATTTTCTGAATAAATATTATAAGCTTTATTTTCTGACCTAGTATTACCAATGCAGCAGTCAAAAGCATTCTCAGATAACCGTTTCAGTTTTAAGTAAGAGGGCATCATTATACTCCAAAACACTGTGATTTGCTTAAAATATTCTCATTTCTACTTTGTCTTTTGTGAGCTCCCTTCTTTATAAAGTCACCTACCACCTGCCAGTTTATGATTGGTTTGTTTCAAAGAGTTTGGAGTAATTTCCAAGAGAGGATGCTACACTAAGCAGTGGATGGATGGCGTCAACAGTCTTGAGAGATCTCTCTGTTTCCTGGTATTGTCAGTGATTCCCCTTGTTACCAGCCTGTTTTATATCTCTCTGTCAATTATGTGTCATGTGTTCTGAATAATGTAAGAAGGGGCTCGCAGCAGTGCACAGAACAATGGGAGGCTTGCGCCATGCTGCTCTTATTTGTTATTTAAACTGAACCCAGCAGAAAGGCAGAGTTGGTGTTTTTCCTCCTAGTGTTATTTTTCCTTTGTAAGCTCACAGAACCAAAAAATTTCTTTGAATTATAAGGTTATTATTAAGAAGGAAAATAGCCATAATATTTAAGCTCAAACAAAAATAATTCATTCCAGAGTTGCCTTACAATAAGTAATCTTTTTTTCTAATGGTTCAAATCTTGGTTTGACGTTTCATTTGAGACACATAAAAATAATTAATGGCCCTGTATCTAAGGGTCTGTTGATTTTTGTTCCCTGGTTTGAAAGTGAGTCTGAAACTTCCAAAGGTTTGCAGACTGAATCATGGTCTTTTGCTTTGTTTTGTTTTGACTTTTTGTACTGAACATGGAATCTAGGGCTTCTTCATTCTAGTCAAGCAAGCCATCACTAAAATAAAACCCAGGTATTGAGTCCTACGATATATAAATTCTCCTGGTTATCAAACTAAAAGGAAAAACAAAAGTAGTAGCAACCAAAGTATTTTAAGCCCCAAAGACACCTCTAAGAGAACAAAAGATACTTTGTTTATTTGTTTAGGAGTAAAAATAGAAAAAGGATGGGTGCATGTGTTATAGCTGGCATTTAGTGAGTTTCGCTGCTGAGGCTGGCGTGAACAGTTATTTATGTGTCTCAGTGACCTTGCCAAGTTGAGTCTCCACAGACCCTGGTGATGAGTATTTAATTAGCAGAAACAATATAGTCAGATGGGAAATCTTCTCATTCAAGACTTCCCTACTTGTTCTCTGCTTTCACAGCAATCCAACCAGTACATCGTAGAGAGGTGATCTATCGCACAACCAATAGGACGCGAAGCACAACTTGGACCTCTCAGCTTCTCTCTTCCATAGGCAGAGGACCTCCTGTATGTGGGGCACCTTCTTGTTTCAAAATGACCCTTTATATAAAATACTCTTACAAAAAGGGGCTGACTCTTAGGAAAGAAGAACTTCCTAGGGCCCTTACTTCAGTTTTATGACACACGCAAAGGTGCTGTTTCCTGTAACATGAAATATGTATGACATCAGTTCCTGTAAGTTTTAAGTTGTTTGAAGGTGAGATATGTATCATGTCTTTAGACATCTCTACTCCAGAGGCCCCATACACGACCACTTACCTCCTTAACCAGAACTCTGTCCATCCACGCACTCTTTGCCTTGCTTTTCATACCATGTCTTGAAAAGTCCCTCTTGGCTTCTCATATAGTACTACTAAAATTAAACCCATCATTGCCAGGATGCAGAAGTCATAAGTGTACCACAGACTTATAAGAGATGTCTCAAGGTCACACTTATTCTTGCTTTTTTCCCTTTACCTTACAATTTAATTTTATACATGACTCTTTGGAGGTCAGTTTTTTTACCAAGTCATTTTGATAGCTTGAAATTGATTTGTTGATAAAGACTTCTGCTATAGCTTTCCACTGAGAAGGTGAGTTTTCTCCACCCTCATCCATTTAAGGGTCACAGCTGATTCCATTTCTTAGTCCCTTACTCATCTCAGAAAATGGGCATTTCAGCTGGGAACCCTGTCCTTACATTGTATCTATGTTTGTTATCTGCCTTTCATTTCCCTTTATCTCTTTATGCTTTTTGATGTACAGTGATAGATTTTATTTGTCAGGTAGTCTAAAAGGCACTCAGCAAATAAAAACATCCAAATAAGTATGCAAATGAAACATTCCTGTATTAAGAATTCCCTGGTTAGAGAGATAACAAACATCAGTCAGCAACGAAGCCACAAACACAATGCCCAGTAGGTGGAACTTCTCATAGTACATATTGTGTCTGTGAGAAATGGAGGTTAAAAATAATGTAATAATAGTTCCACCTCACTGGGCTGTTGAATTGCCACCTAGTGGAGAAAAAAAATCAATGCCTGGCTGTTTACAGCAACATGCTACAAAATTAAGAAGAGCACACTAATTGATTATCCAATATCAATAGGTTAGCTCTGAAAATATAAAAAAAGACATATGTACTAAGCAGGTGGTATTTAGGTACATAATAACACACACACACACACACACAGAGAGAGAGAGAGAGAGAGAGAGAGAGAGAGAGAGAGAGAGAGAGAGAGAACAACAGTTCGAGAATAGGAAGACATACATTTGGAAGATAGCTTAGGAGGGAGGAAGGATAAGGGGGATATGATGGAATATAAAATTTATAAACTTTTACTTAAAAAACACTCAAAGGTAAGGGACAAAATGAGTCTTTTTCTGGGATTATTAACAGAGAACTTCTGAACAAGTTTTCAAAGTTTAATTTTGAAATACTGACCAGTATTTATTACAGAAATTGAATATATTAGCAACTTGGAATCTCATGAACAAAAAGTTTTAAAGTCAATTTATTCCTCAAAAGATTTGGAAAGAAACAAGACCAGTCTTTATATTACATAGCATTGAGAGTTTATGGGTCCCTAGACCACTGTTGCAGTTTCTGGAAAAACATTTGAAACTTCTTTGTTGTTCACACAAAAAATAACCTAACAAAAGAAGATGGAAAAGCTTTTCAGAAATGAGGCAAGAGATGAGAGTTAAGAGGATCATAGGTAAGGTTCTCAGAAAAGAGGTGGCTCTCACTCCATGGTGAAGAGAAGCCCATGCAGTCCAATGCTCTATTTTAGAAGGCTGACAGAATGTCCTTGTGTCTTTAACGAAATGAAGGAAGCTAAAAGAAGGAAAGTCATTCAGTTTAAAACCTTGTATAGAACTGGAGGTAAATGATAGCAAATCAATTAGCCAAAATACTTAATTTTTTTATAACTCAAAAGCTTGAATGTTCCCTTCTGTTTCTCTTTGAAGACTCGAGTGTCATTCTGCATAACTCACATTTGCCTTTTGTAGTGGTGCTCTTGTCGCCCTTTTCTGCTTGAGGGCTGTGCATTTACTCATTTCCATCTATGGCAATGTACTCTCGAGTGTACTGTTAGCATTGGTTCTCAGAGCAACCCCATGGGTAAGGGGGTGATGCTGTACTTATTATGTTTGGGACAGGGAAAAGAAATATTGTACAAGTTAAGGGACTTTATCAAGATCATCAGACATTTAAGTGAAAGGGGGAGAAAAAGAATCCGTCATCTATTTACTGCCAAATCAAAGATTATTTAAAATTTTAGCTGCATCTTTAAGGCTTGCCTATATCTCAGAGCTACCAGATAGTCTTTTACAATATAATTCCCATCTAGGGAAGCATAAATTTACAGAGAATGAGAGAGTAATGCAGAAAATCATCCAGACACTTTTTCTACTTTGTTGATAATCTCACAGGTGTGCAGAACTTTGCTAAAATCAACTAATAAATACCATTGCATCATCAACCAAAGAATACATGTTGTTTACACTTCCTTAGTCTTTTACCCCCAATCCATGATCTGTCCTGGGCTGTCACATATTATTAAGTCACATAGGGCTCCTCACAGCATGATAGGCTATTGATGCTGACCCAGCTTATCCGGGCTGAGGTACTGGTTGCTGGATTCCTTCACTCTACAGTCACTCTTCTTCTCCCCTCCATACTTTGCAGGAGGAAGGTGTGAGAGTTAATGTTTCCCCTTACTGGGGACAGGGAAGCTTCCCGAATCCCTCTGCATAGACATTTGCTCTCCATTTCACGTACTTAGGCAGGTTTTATTCATATATACATGGTCTCGCAGTTATTGATCTTATACTGTGAGTCATAACTCAATATTGCCTAACACTTTATTCAAATTGTTTTTCATTCGAGACTTGGTACAAGTTTTAAAACAATAAAGAACAAATTTAATTTCAAGATTATCTTTGCTGGTAAGTACGCCAACAGCTGAACTTGCTCTGTCAGCTTTGGATTCTGAAAACTTTCTGTATTTGCTTATGATTTCTAAGGAATAGTTTTATTCTTTTAACAGTAACCATTCATTTTGTTTGTATTAGTTCTTGGGTAATTTCATATGTGTACAATATATTCATTAATATGCACTGCAATTCCTTCTCCAGTCCCTTGCGAATCTCTCCTGCAACTCAACCCTCCCCACCTAATGTTATTTTTCATAACCCTCTGAGTCTATTCAATATTGTCATTATGTGCATGAGTATAGTAGCATCCAATAGAACATGGGCATCCTAATGGAGGATTCTTCTCTGAGGGATGTCTTTCTACTCTAGCATCCTAAAAACCTGGAGGCTCCAGCTATACTGGAATTTTTTTTCTATGTAGATCATCAGGTCAACTGCAAATAAAGGTTTCTCTTTATGTTTTTCTTTCACTATCTATTCTTAAATTCCTGTTTTCATATTAGTACACTACTCAGGACTTCCAGTACAATGTTAAGGAAAAATAGTGATGAGGGTAGCTGTTATCTGTAGTCATTTAATAGCTGGTGTTTGTCCACTTAAGACCATTACTCTTCTTTATTAATTCACGGAGAATTTTTATCAGGAGTAAGTGTCAGGACTTTATCACTTGTTCTTCCTAAATTAGCAAATATGATTTCTTTTCTTTTAAACATATCGATTTATTTACAGCTTACACACTTAGGCTAGTGCTCATTTGGTAACGATGTATTATAGATTAAGTAGAGAATGTTTGCCTTTTTTAAAATGTGTTTGGCCTTATGCTTAGGAGAGACACTACTCTGTGTTTTTGCAATTTTCCGTTGTCTTTGCCTGGTTTGGTCCATTTCAGGATTTTGGCAGTGATTATGCTTGATATTTGCATAAATATTTGTTATGATTTACTGTGTATAAAATATCTGTCTGGTTCTTATGCTTTCAGAAAAGACTGAATTATTCCTTTAAATTTTTTAATAAAAGTAATATTTGGTTCATGTTTTTATACATCATTAAATTTGTTGACATAAAATTTTTCATAGCATTGTGTTTATCTTTTACTGGCTATGAGCTCAGTGGTAAAGTATTTCCTTTGTTTTAGTTATTAGTAAGTAGGATCTTTGATATTTTTTAATGAAACATCTTTTTATTCCATTGTTTCTATTGATTCTGTATTTTTATTTCATTGAATTCTCTTCCAGTTTTCATTTACTTTCTTATAGTTGCTTTAAGAGTACATTCTCCTCTACATGGTTTTGCTTTTAATTCTCAGTTCCAAAGAAATAATCTAGGGGTAAGCCCATTCTTACTAGACTGCAAGTTAAAGATGCATCTTCCAGTGCAATGATCTATTTCTTAAACATTGCAAACCAATATCCTAGGGACTAAGATATTTTCTGGCTGTCTATACAGTTTCCATCTATAACTTTTTTCATATGTGCCCCATGTATAACTCCAATAAAGTGTTGTTTCTAAATATAGTGGCTTCTCAATGGTATTAGTCGGTCCCTGATTATAAGAAATACCACATTCACACTTGCCTTGCTTTGGTCATACTTAGCAGCATGCGACTATAAGTAGAGAGTTAAATATTTTCTCAATGACCCCAGATTATGAGCTAAAGATAGAATAAATAAGGAAAAGCAATTCTTTCCAACTAGAAATATAAAAACTACTTCCTTACTGTATTTCTAGAGGAAAAGAAGATGACTGATAATGAGGAAAGCAGATTATGACAGTAAACACAGACAAAGATCATTTCCCCCTCCAGAATTACAGGAAACCTTTAAAGGAATGATAAGGACCAGATTTTTGCTCCTGCCAAAGAGTAATAGATAGTGTGAAATGTAACAATATTGTGATAAGGTCTCTTCCACTATGATCTACCTTTGGTTTGTGGGAGAGAACGTGGTCCTAAGGTCCATGTCTATTTTATTTGGAATGAGAGATAAACTCTTAGGAGTGAAATGCAACTACACATAAAATCAGTGGCTTTTGGAGAGTAGCAAAAGTGGATTTTGTTATTTAAATGAGTCCTTTCTAGAAGGAGAAAATACGTTATTTTATTATGACATACACACAGGATTAAGTAGTGAATTCCCATTCACTGAGTCATTGTTTCTCCCAAATGGAAAACATCTCTTTATATGTTGCAGTTTATTTAATCAGCCATTGATTTTTCTTCCTAAGGGCAACTAAAATAAACTGTCCAAGCCATTATCTCTTTGTGAATATTTGAGATAAACAGGAAATACTGAAGCTCATCAGATTCATTTTGTCAGAATGTCAGACATGTCATTTAATTAGTTGGACCAGAGCTTATTAACATTTCCATTCACTCACAAATATTAGAGAAATACCTATTCATTGACAGGCTCTAGGTTATAATCCCACTTTCAGAATGTTGCTAAGTATTGAGTCTACAGGTACATAGATACCCCTCTACTAAACATGAGATTGAATGCAGCACTGTATACATGCTTAGCATGTGAATAACATTCCTGGTCGTTTGTTTTATATGTTTGGAAAGAGTCTTGCTGATATATACTTTGCTTGAATTTCCAATCCTCCCAAATGCTGACACATATATGTGCTGTTAGCCAGCTGAAGGCTGTCTAAATATTAGTTATATTGTTTTGGTATAAAGCAAAGCAATAGCTGGAGAGTTTCTGTGGTGATGAGTATTTAGTACTATTAATTCATTTCCTAGCACCCAAATCAGATAACTCACAATTGCATGTAATTACAGTTCCAGCAAACCTGAAACTTTTTCTTAACTCCATTGGTACTTGCAAACACATGGAACACACAAACCCAAGCAGCCTCACACACACACACACACACACACACACACACACACACACACACACACACACAAATAAAATAAATTTTTTTTAAAAAACAACCATTATACGGAGTGCTCTTCAGTCCCTCAAAGATAAAAGATAATTAAACATGGAATACTCAAAACTGATCCAGGTTTTTCCTTAGTGAATGGGAGAAGTACATATTCTTTCTTATGCTACTTGACAAATATTTGTTATATGAATAAGCAGGTCAAAATAAATAGATTTTAGTAGGATGACAAAGTATCAAAATCATATCAGGATACAATATGGTATATCATCGAGGAAATATTTTGTTTCAGAAAATTGAAATGTGATCAGTCATGAGCTATTGTAGAATTAGTACACAGAGTGTAACTATTAAGGCAGCACTTTTAAAAAGGTAAGCATCAAAGAAACAGTAAAAAGAGGTAAATATTAAAGAAACCTAAAGACAATCTTTGGCACTAGAATAAAGCTGATATAGATATGCATCTCACTGGATCAGGTCTACAGAATGCTCAGAATATAACTTTGAATATGTAAAGATAAGGAAGTGAGATGGGGTTCAGCATACATGGAGTGAAATTCACAAGGGTTTAAGATGCCTGGCTAAACACTGAAACATGTTTGTAGGTCCCCTCCCATGATTTGCCATTTTTTTACTAGAGTTCTCAGGATGCAGAGGATCTGGTGTACAGGATCATGGCCTTTTACATGATTTCTGAGAAGCCAGTTCTCTATCAGGAAACAGAAGCCTAACTGGCTTTCTGGAGACATGGCTTTGTCTCTATGGAGTTGAATAGGCTCAAGCCTGATTTGGGTAGAGAGTAGCCCCACTCCTGCTGTGATTTCTGAATGCTGTCAGGGGTATGGGATTGCTCTGCCATCTCTCATCTGGCCTGGAAACCCACACATGTCCACTGACATTCTTAGGAAATGTGGTTGCTAAGATAGTCTACAATCATAGAGTTAAGCAGGAAGTTCAATCAGAGGGGTTGTGCAGTGCCTAGCACGGGATAGTAACTAGTGCTATTTGCAAGCACATCCTCTGACCTAGGGGTTAATGGTGTTCAGTTAAGACTAAACCCTAGTTCTCGAGTAAACAAGAAAGTCAGATGTGGCAGAATAGATGAGAAACTGTTCAGAAAATGGGCATGATGATGGGGCAAGATGATAATCCAAAGGACATTTCCAGGCCAATCACAAATGTATAACCTTCTATAATATACAGAAAGGGGATAGGAAGGTATGCTCCAGCAAAGCTACACAGGTTGTTTTTGAAAGACAAGAGCAGGAGAAGGTCTATGTTTAAAAACCACTGTAAAAACAATGATTGTGAAAATCAGTCGTATTCTTAGCAAGCAGTATCAGAAACCTTCAATAAACGAGTCTTTGTACAAATACGTGAAAACAGGATAAAACCATTTATTTAAATGTTTTCCTCTTTCGTGGCTCCTTGCCTAAAATAAGTCTAAATGAAACTGGAAAGTTTCCCGTGTGTTACAGAATAGATTAAGCTCTCAATTCTCTTTCTTAATAGGCAGAAATATAAAACTTTCAACCAAATAATACCACCTGCACCCCCCTTTCATCCACTCTGCTCCCCGCAAGGCTCTAGTAAGCTTTCAGTCAACCCAGACCTAAGTTCTTAAGGATGGCCAGAGGCTTCCAGCTCCTCATTAGCCTGCCTGTAAAAAGTGTCCAAATGATTTCAGAGTGTTTACACTAAAATACAGACTCATCAAACCTTCCATATTCCAATAAAATTTAACTTCTACTACACAAAATTGTATTCCTCTGAGGCTTAGAATCACACTCATACCACCATGAAATGCTGTCCTAAGAAACAGAGGATAGTGAAACAGTAAGTAAAATGTTTGCCTTCTCAATTCCCAGAACCCACATTAAATAATCAAATAAAAACAACGACAACAACAACAACTAACATGGTAACACATGTTCATGATGAATGTAAGAAAATTGAAACAAGTGGATCACTGGGGAAGGGTGGAGTTTGGGAAGGTGCCACTGGCCAACAAATGTAAAGTATTTGGAGAACTCTGGGCTACTGAACTGTTTCAAAATACAAGCAGCTACCTGAGGGATAATAAGGAAGGCTGAGTTTTAGATTTTACACACACACACACACACACACACACACACACACACACACACACACACACACACACACCCCACAGAAGCTATGAAACTTCACTTCACTGCATCAGTCAGCAGAGAAGAGTGTCATTAAAGACTTTCCAGCCAGCATTTTTTAAAGCCTTTCATCTTCAATGTAGTTGAACTCAGTTTACATGGAAATCATGGTCCCCTGAAGGAACAGTCTTAATGAATCTGTCTCGCTGTTTTCACATGTGTCCTGTTGGTAAATTTTCTTTTACTTGCTCCATCTGCATGATTATTTTTCTCCCCTTGATTTGAACATCACCAATACACAGAGGCAATCTACAAAACTTGCAGAGAAACTGAAAGAATAACATTGTTTTATTGAACATTACTGGGACGTGACAACAACGGAAGAACAGCAGTGCCATCCTCTCTGGCTTTTTTCTTATCATGAGAATTTGGTTTGCCATGATCGGTGCTGCCTCTGTTGGCTCTCACTTGACAGCAACTGCAAGCACAGCATTTCTTACCTCACGTGTTCTTGCCTCCTGTGGAGGAGATTTCCTCTCTCATCCTAGCACCTTCTGAAGATCAAACAAAATGACTCCCTTGGCCATTTTTTTGTAAATCATGCTCATTTAATTTCCAATTTCTTCATCTTAGAAGTCCTTTAACAGAATACACGGTGGCATATAGTATGGGGATTGGAAAGGGGATCAAAGGGCCATCCTCAATTGAACACACAGGATGTACAGGTTTTGCACTGTTTGATTTATCCTGAAACTTGGGGATATCCAGCCATAGGGCTGTGGGGAAGAAGAGGACTTGGCCCTGGCATGCACATAGCTTTTCAACAATGGGTTAGAGTCTTTAAAATGTCTTGACTCGCCACATGTTCTTAAAGCTTTCTACTAAACACCATGTTTTCTAGAACCCAAAAATACAGGGGGAAGACATGTATTCTCTGCCTCAAAGAACTCACAAGTGGATACACAACTAGGACATTAGATAATGATCAGAGGCTTGCAAGGAGCACAGGACTTACCATGGGCACTCACACAACAAGGGTTCCGAGGTATGGAGCGGTATAGCATTCTCTATGAGAATTTTAATGTCCGATTCCTTCATATGAAATGACAACTATCTATAACAATTATCTCAAGGAAAATAAGGGCTTTATTTCTGCTGCCAGATAGCAACAGGGATTATACCTGTTCTCTACACATCAGTGTACCAGACTATTTGTTCGTGCTGGCTTTGTTCCCCTAGTAAAGAAGGTCAGAGCATTCTGCCATCTGGCCTCTACTAAAAGCTTTCCAAAGTGACCTGTCAAAAGGTGGAGCTGCGAAGTGGGAAGGATCCATTCTTCAGAATGCACAAATGCACTGAGACAGAACTCAGCCTATTGTGATAGTCAGTGATAGATAAAGAAGCCTGAAATTGTAAATTACAGACATGTGCTATCTGAGCGTCTTTTGAAATCATCCGATGCAACTCCTCAAGCTAATTGTAAAGAGGTGGAAACCACTCTTATAGCAACCTTAATGACAGGACCAAAGAATATTGAGACGGTCTAAGCTAGATCTAGAGTTAGGCTTCATGACAAGGGACTGTAAATTCTTCCATAAGTTCAAAGATTCCTTCAAAGTGAATGGGCTCTATTACTAATAACAGCAAGACAAACAAAAATGGCCCCATTGTCTTCTATCTTGCCTCCTCTCTGGGAATATGGATTATGCATCTTCATGGTGTCTGGGATGGGGATATGATATGTAGAACTAAGATAACCTGTCTTTGAGGAAGGCCTGCCTGTGCAGAACTTTTTTTCATTTGATTGTTTCATGATAGACTGCCTCTGTGATAATACATGATGATCAATAGCATCTTGGGGAAGAAAGAGTTTATTTCATCTCATAAGTCTCAAGTTAAACTCCATCACTAAAAGAACTCAGGGCAGGAATTCAAGGCAGGAATGTGGAGGCAGGAACTGAAGCAAAGGCCTTGGGGAATGCTGCTAACTGGCTTGTTGTCCATGGCTTGCTCAGCCTGCTTTCCTATGTATCATAAGATCAATGGGCTTATTATATCCATTATTAATCAAAAAGTACATGCCCCTGCAGTCTTCCCTACATGCTAGTCATATGGAGGTATTTTCTCTGCTGAGGTTCCCTCCGCTTATATAACTCTGGCTTGAATAAAGTTGAAAAAAACATGTCAGCACAGCTGGAATCTCTAAGTAGTTTCAATTTGCATATCCATGAAAGCTAATGATATTGAAGGCTTTTTAGCCTGCTTATAAGCTGTTTATATTTCTTTCCAAGAACTCTCTGCTTAGTTCCACAACCTATTTTCTATTGAGTATTTTTTCTTGATGTCTAGGTATTGAAGTTCTTTGACTATTCTAGATACTAATCCTCTATTAGATGTACAGCTAGCAAATTTTTTTTCCTCCTATTTTTAGGCTGCCTCTTTGGTTGATTGACAGTTCTCTTTGTGGTACAGATGTTTTCATGGAATCTTGTTTGTCAGTTATCGGACTTATTTCTTGAACCATTAGAGTCTTTATTCAGAAAACCCTTAACCATGACTCCATCTAGAAGTATCCTCCCTACTTTCTGCAGGCTAAAACTCCAAGGTCTTTTACAAATCTTGTATCTTTTGTGAGCTGAAGTTTCTGCATGGGAGAGATGAGGAGAGTTTTGCTCTTATAACAGTTTTCCAAGCACAATTTCTTTTCTCAGATTTGGATGGGTATTTTTGTTATCTTTGTCAAAGGTCAGGTAGATACAGCTGTGTGACTTTGTATCTGGCCCCTCTGTTCTGTTCCAAGGATCCATGTATCTGTTTTGTGCCACTACCAAGCTGTTTGGTGTTTGTTTATTTATTTGTTTGTTACTATGGCTCTGTGGTATAACTGGAAACTGGGTATGGCAATACCTTTAGCACTATTCACTTTGGCTCCAGATTGCTTTGTCTACTCTGTCTTTCCTGTATCCATATGAGTTTTAACATTTATTTAAATGCAGTTCTAAACTTTTTAAAATGGTTTTTAAAAAGAAAGTGATATTAGATTTTTGTCAAAAGCCTTGTCTTGTTTTAAGATGGCCTTATGATTTCTATTCTTCAGTCCATTCATGTAATAAATAATATTTATTTTTATGTATTACTTTATAACTACATCTCTGGAATAAAGTCATCTTAACTATGTTAAGTGATCTTTTTTGATATACTATTAAATTAAGCATACAAGTATTTTTATTGGATTGTTTAAAATTTCCATTTCAAATGTTATCCCCTTCCCTGGCTTCCCATCCATAAGCCCCCTATCTCATCTGCCTGCCCTTCTTCTATGAGGGTGTTCTCCCACCCACCAACCACTCCTTCCTGCCTCCCTGCCCTGACATTCCCCTACAGTGGAGACTTGAGCCTTGGCAGGACCAAGGGTTTTACTTCCATTGATGAACAACAAGGCCATTCTCTGCTACATATGTAGCTGGAGACATGGGTCTGATCATGTGTGCTTTTTGGGTAGTGGTTGTTCTTATAAGGTTGTAAACACCTTCAGCTCTTTCTATCTGGTCTCTAACTCCTCAGATAGGGACCCCGTTCTCAGTTCAATGGTTAGCTGCGAGCATCTGCCTCTGTATTTGTCATGCTCTATTTCTTTGAGAACTTCTGCAGTTATATTCTCAGGGTCAATGGGGTTCTTGGTCTGAATTTTCTTTTTTGTTACCTCTTTATCTGATTTTTAGATCAGGATAATTCTATCTTCATAAAAAATACTTTGGTAATGTTTCTTCATTTTTTATGGATCAATTTGAGAATTATTAATAATAGTTCTTTCTTGAAGGTCTGATAAATTCACCATTGAATCCATCTGGTACTAGATTTGTTTTATTGGGAGATTTTTAAAAATTACTGCTTCAATACCACTGCTTACTATGGATTGGTTTGTTCTTGGTTTAATTTTGGTAGGTTATTTATATCTTAAAATTTACCTATTTCTTTTAGACTTTCCTAATTCAGTGAGAAGATAAACCATTTTAGGTAAGACTTGATGATTTTTGAATTTCATTGTCTCCTACTCCATTTCTAATTATATAAATTTGGATCTTCCTCTTACTTCTGTTAGTGGCTTTGGGTAAGGAAGGGCTTGTAACTCTTCATTTTTTTCAATGATAAGTATGTTTCATTAATTCTCTATATTATTTTGATATTTTCATTCCATTAATTTCTACTCTTGTCTTACATATTTTGGTCTACAGACATATTCTTCATTTTCTAGACCTTTAAGATTTATCATTAAGTTATTTATTTATGATTTCTTTGATATTTTTTAAATATAGACTCTTAAAGCTTAGAATTTTCCTCTGAAGACATTTTCATTGTATTTCATACTTTTGGTATGGTATGTTTTAATTCTCATTTCATTCTAAGATTTAAAATGCTTTTTTCCATCAACTTATTTGTCTCATTTTTAAAATATTGTTAATTTATATTTACATGAAAACACTGTAGCTGTCTTCAGACACACCAGAAGAGGACATCAGATCCCATTACAGATAGTTGTGAGCTACCATGTGGTTGCTGGGAATTGAACTCAGGACCTCTGAAAGTGCAGTCAGTGTTCTTAACCACTGAGCCATCTCTACAGGCCCATAATTTCTTTTGCTTTTTCTTTTTTTTTATTTAGAGTTTACTTGTTGTATTTTATTTTCCCCTCTTTTTATTTAATCCTCCCCTCTGGAATTTATTCCCCTCCCAGTCCACCCTCTTACTGTTCCACATCCCATATTTTTCCCCATCCTCCTCCCCTGCCCCCTGTTTCCAGGAGAATGTCTTCACCCCTTACCCCTCAACCACTAACCCCACCACCCACTCCCCACCCCAGGAGACTTCTAAACTCCCTGGGGCCTCCAGTCTCTTGAGGATGAGGTACAGCTTCTCTGACTGAACCCAGACATGGAAATTCTCTGTTGTGTATGTATTGGGCTCCTCATCTCTGCTGGTGTATGCTGCCTGGTTGGTGCTCCAGTGCTTGAGTGGTCTCAGGGGTTCAGGTTGAGACTGCTGGTCTTCCTACAAGTTGGCCCTCCTCCTCAGCTTCTTCCAGCTTTTCACTAACGCGATCACCGTGGGCAGCAGCTTCTGTTTATTGGTTGGGTACAAATATCTGCATCTGACTCTTTCAGCTGCTTATTGGGTCTTACAGAGAGCAGTCATGATAGGTCCCTTTTTTGAGTGTTCTGTAACCTCAGTAGTAGTGTCTGGCCTTGGGGCCTCCCCTTGAGCTTGATCCCACTTTGGTCCTGTCACTGGACCTTCTTTTCCTCAGGCTCCTCTCCATTTCCATCCCTGTAGTTCTTTCAGACAGGAACAATTTTGGGTCAGAGTTTTGACTGTGGGATGGCAAACCCATCTTTCACTTGAAGCCCTGTCTTTCTGCTGGAAGTGGCCTCTACAAGTTCCTTCTCCCCACTGTAGGCATTACGTCTAAGGCTCCTCCCATTGAGTCCTGAAAGTCTCTTACCTCCCAGGTCTCTGGTACATTCTAAAGGATCCTCCCAACATCCTTCTTCCTGAGGGAGTCTCCTGTTTCCATTCTTTCTGCTGCCTCTCAGGGGTTTCAGTACTTTCCCCCTACCCAATACCAATACCCAATTCTCCTCTAGTACCCCTGTTCCCTTTCCCTCCCAGATTGCTCCGTCCCCCCCTTGTGATTGCTTTCTTTCCCTCCAAAGTGAAACTCAGGGGTCCGGGACCCTTCAGCTCATTGAACTTTTTGATTTCTGTGAACTGTATCTTTGCCATACTCTACTTTTCTGGCTAATATCCACCTATTAGTGAGTATATACCATGCATGTAATTTTGGGTCTGAGTTACCTCACTCGGAATGATATTTTTTCTAGTCCATCTATTTGTCTGTAAAACACAGGATGTCCTTGTTCTTAATAGCTTACTAGTATTCCTTTGTGTAAATGAAGCACATTTTCTGTATTCATTCTCCTGTCGTGGAACATCTGTGTTGTTTCCAGATTTCTGGCAGTCACAAGCAAGGCTGCTCTGACAATAATGGAATATGTGCCCCTGTGGCATGGTGGGGCAACTTTTGGGTATATTCCCAAGAGTGGTATTGCTGGTTCTTCAGCTACGTCTATTTCCAATTTTCTGAGGAACCTTCAAATTGATTTCTAGTGGTTGTACCAGTTTGAAATCCCACCAGCAATGGAGGAGTGTTCCTCTTTCTGCACATTCTTGCCAACATTTGTAGTCACCTGAGGTTTTGATCTTAGCCATTCTGATTAGTATTAGGTGGAGTCTCAGGCTTGTTTTTATTTGCATTTCTCTAATAACTAAGGACTTCGAACATTTCTTTAGGTGTTTCTCTGCCATTTGAGATTCCTTTGTTCTGAATTTTTGGTTTAGTTCTATACTCCATTTTTTTTGATTTGGTTGTTTGATTTTTTTGGTGGTTAGCTTTTTGAGTTCTTTGTATATTTTGGATATTAATCCTCTATCTGAAGTGGGGTGAATGAAAATTTTTCCCAATCTGTAGGTTGCTGATTTGTCTTATTATTCTGTTCTTTGCCTTACAGAAGCTTTCCAGTTTCATGAGGTCACATTTATCAATTCTTGATCTTAGAGTGTGAATTGCCATCCTACTAAAGGCAATCTATAGATTCAATGCAATCCCCTTCAAAATTCCAGCATAATTCCACAAAATTGGAAAGAGCAATTCTCAAACTCATCTGGCAAAAAAAAAGACAGAATAGAGAAAACAATTCTTAACAATAAAAGAATGGCTGGGGAAATCACCATCCTGACCTCAAGCCTTACTACAGAGCAATGGTATTGGTACAGAGTCAGACACATTGATCAATGGAATGGAATTGAAGAACCAGAAATAAATCTACACCCTTATGCACACTTGATCTTTGACAAAGAAGCCAGAAATATATAACAGAAAAAAAGAAAACACTTTTAATAAATGGTGCTAGTCTAACTGGCTCTCTGTATGTAGAAAAATGAAAATAGGCCCATATTTGTCACCATGCATAAAGCTCATTTTCATTTGGATCAAGGACCTCAACATAAAACCCGACACACTGAATCCAATAGAAGAGAAAGTAGGAAAGTGACTTGAACTCATTGGTACAGGAGGAAATTTCCTAAACAGAACTCCAATGGCTGTGCAGAACTTTTAGCATTGCTAGTAGTCTGTGTAGTGTGAAATCTCTGCTACTCTAAGAGTGGATGCGTAGACCCTAAGGCTTTCTGGATGAGAAGTGAAAGTTCACGTCTAGTGTTTAGCATTAGGAGGCCCACTTCACCAATATCACTTCTAGTTGTTGTAACGTTTTGGCTTCTTTCCAGGACTTTGTTGGTAAATATTTAATATACAATTCCAGGGAGAAAAACAAAACAAACCTATAGCTGAGCAAAAATACCACATCTGTAGCATCTGCAGTTATATGCTGTAAACAACTCAAGGAAGGTTTATTTCCCCAACACAAATGGAGGAGAATTAAGAAGACAGGCACACACGTAGAAGGCAGAAGGATGTGGTTTCCCCTATCAGTTTGCATTTGATTAGTTCACCTTGTTTCACTAATCAGAGATGAAGGGCTATTGATCAGGCTCTTCTATTTTACCCTCAGACATGCATATTACCAATGGAACAATTTCATATTATATTATACCATCATTCATTAGGGGGCTAAATTCCCACTACTCTTTCAACAAAAGAACCTTGTAGACAATGTATGTGAAACAATGTATGTGATATTTATAAAATGAGCAATCATACATAAACATGTATGCAGTATTATACACACATGTATCAAGAGCATCAAAACTTAATAAGCAGGATCGTATGGATATTTTATTTTTATTTTTGAAAACTTGTTAGTCCCTTTAAATAAACAAGAACAAAATTCTAGTTGCAATCTGACAGAAAACCAGTCAGATGGTAGAGACAAGATGTTTCCCAACATATAGGTCTCCAGTTCTGCATATTTCGATTCAAAATAGCTTTTCAAATGTATAAAGTTGTCTTGTGTGTAGTGATTGTCTTTGATATACATCAAATTCCTTTGATTCCTTCTATGGCATGTTTTAATGGGACAAAATTACACACTACCTATTTTTGGCAGCAAATAGCAGGCAGACGAAAGTTGCATTTGCTTTATAATTAAGATATTGCTCTGACACTGAAAGCTCTTAGAAGACTGACTTTCAATTAACATCATGAACTTTTGCCATTTTAATTGACCATCGAACCTTTCTATTTTAAACAGAAGTTTACTTTTCCCTATAGCCATGCCCTCTGTTTATCACCTCCCTGCACAATACTGTGAATTTAATTGACATAAAAATATTTCCATTACTGGCTCATCATTCTTGCCTTCTAGGCACACATTTGTATCTATTGCACATATGTGCAAACATTTAAAGTTTGTCACGTATGTGTCTGTAACTATGCATTAATATAGCTATACTGGCTGTTATCACATTGCTACTTTTAATTAGGAGGTACTTTTATATAATTGGGAATATTTATGGCTATTCTTATAAATGAATGTGATCATCTGACAATTAAATGCATTCTAACCACACAAAAGTAGGGTTGAATATAGTTCAGGGGCAGAACACTTACCTAAAATGCTTGAAGTCTTGGTTCAATTTCAGCTCTGTAAGAAATGATAAACAGTAAACTCCAGGAATAACCCTGTGTGCTCACACATTTTATTTTCACACACAGGTACGCATAAATGAAGAAAGTGGTATTTTTAGCCAACTGGCAAAAGCATTTACACTCAGATGACTGCAATCCCTCTCCTAACTGTCACTGCAGGGCTCTAAGTGTTCCTATCAACAGGGCAGCCTTGGCTGGAAACATCTGAAACTGTTCTTTTTGAGAACTGCCGTTGGTACTAACTCTTTTCTATACTAACCAGTGACAACTCTTGGCAAAAGTTAGCCCTTTGAGAGTTCACTGAAAATCTCAAAACTGCCTCAAGCACTTGGAATCAAGAGTGCAGAGCATGGCTGCTGGAAACACAGTGGCTACAGCTTGGAATAAACGACTCCGTGTGACTCTTCTATAATGAGGCTCTATCACTCTGCTCTCCATGACTCTTGACTTGTGTCTGATGTCAGGTCTAAATAAAGCATTCACAGCAAATGCTTATGAAATCTCCTGTCTTTATTACCTCTTTTGGCTACGCAAAATAACATGTAATTAGGAATATCACATTCACATTTGTATCAACAATAGAATATAGTAATTGTTGTCAAGTGGTAGTGGCTTCAAGGTACACATAACGCACTTATGTACATAAAAACCTGAAATGTAAGTATATATATATATGCATAAAACATGAAATATATGTACATAATACATTAATATATGTATGAATATGCTTCTGAGGTTGCAGAAACCTTGTCGTTGAGGTGGACATATATCTCCTAGATAAGGAAATTTTTGTGACAATTTGATGGCAAAGCAGAGAATATATGCTTTAAAGATTTGAGAAAACAAGATGCCGTTAGTATACATTTATTAGCTTTTCTTGTACTAGCTGTTCTTTCTTTTGACAATTAAAATTTGGGGGAAAGATTTGGACCTTCTCAGTGATTGTGTTAATGCACGAATTATTAGTGCTACATAATCAAATCCAGGATATTAAGACATCACACCAAATGCACCTTTCCTAAAAATCAAAAAGGCCAAGAATTTTAGGTTTTCACTCTCGCCTCAATACCAGGAAATGTTTGAGTCTGATAAAGTATGAGGAAATTCCTCAACCTGAAGCAAAATGCTTTTGTAACCCATTCACACTCATATTTCTGTGGACAATGGTTAAATAGAAAAGAGGAGGAGGCATGTGACCGTAAAGACACAAGACAAACAAAGAGCTCTTCAGCCCCATTCCGTGCAGGCTTTTCAAACACTGTTTCATTCTTGGCTCCCAGAGAGCACAGCTGCAAACAGAAGATGCCACAATGCTGATTGTGTTGACTTTGAACTGACTGTGTGATGTTCAGAGGTTACAGTCCTCAGGAGTCCCTTCCTTCTGTGCACCCCACCCCCCATTCAGAGAGCAGCTTGCCCTCACATGATTCTTCTTAGAGCCAGCATTATGTGAACATAAAGACAGAAATGGTGCATTTGGATGAATCTGCCAGCCTCAGTTGAATTTTCTCTCACTGTTGATTTAATAGTCATGGAAAACAGTATTTAACCAAACTCTTGAACAGGCCACAGAGGAAACCTGTTTTCTGAAGAGTATACTGCTTCCCTGTACACTGGTGTTTGTTTCTGTTTTCAGATGGGAGTTGTACTGTGGTGGGTGCCTTAGGGAAAATGGTCCGGAACCAGAGCCTGTCATTAGGTAGAAGTACTCTTTGGCAAAAGCAGTAATTTTACACTGTAGCCTGCATTTACCACCCAACAGTCACATCAACTTCTTGCAGAGAAGGTTCTTACCATTTATTTTTTCTCTGTGGTTCCTTGTGCCTAAATAGGAGAGAAGTTTCTGCCTTAGCCCAGCTGTCTCTCCAGCCCCGCAGATAGTAGCATTATTTTTGCATTTCCTGAAATGAATTATGGCTAAGATTGTTGAAATATTTGCATGGTGTCAATGGGAAAGGGTGGATTGATTTTCAATGACACAGTTCCTCAGGTAGAACATAGCTATTACTTCGTGCATGTACAGAAAGTCAAAACTCTTATTGTCCAGTTTTTAATATTAAGAAAAATTTGCTTGTTTTGCATGAAGACACAGATAAAATCAGGGCAATCTACAAGTGACTCGGGAAATAGGAATAAGTTCTCAGAAACAGATCTTAGAATGAAAAAAGAAAAAGAAAAGGAAAGAAGGTCAAAACAAAGAGACCAATAAAACCAAAACCCAAACAAACCAACCAACAAAAACAAAACAAAAACCATGGAATTTATTCTGTATTGGTGCTACTTGATGACTATGAGGCACTGACTGCCTGTACATATGCAAGCTACATGCATATAACCAGTACTCATGAAGGCCATAAAAGGAAACTGTGTCTCCAGGACTGGAGTTAGAAATGATTGCGAGCCACTATGTGGGTACTGGGTACTGGATTTGGGTTCTCTGCAAAATCTACAAGTGTTCGTATCCACCGAGCCACTTCTCCAGCCTTAAGATGTAAGAACATCAAAAGCATGAGAAGCTGCATCCCCAGGTGAGATGAAAGCCATTAGAATATCCTGCAGCCACGTACTAGACTTGGGGACAGTTCTTTAGAAAGAAGAATTGCTCGATATTTCAACCTTAACCTTTTGGTATCAGCTTTCACGAGTACCTGCTTGGCATAGATGCTCCAATTCACTTATATTCTGTGTAGACAAATGATCTGTCAGAGGAATATTTTATGTAAATCAAGGTCAAATAAATTTTGCTTGATAGTTTGAAAAGATGAAAAATACAAGAAACTAAGTGGTAGAATATGAAGAATTGAGTGTTTGAATGTTAAAGGGGAAAAACGAGGAAAGGAAACAAACATCTTCGAAAAAAATCCTAGGAAATACTGGGAAATGATAAGAAGCATTGGTTGGCATATTACTGCCTGAACCAATTTAGTGATAGTTGAATGGCAGCCATTGATTGAAAAGTAAAGTCTCAGAGACTTGAAGCTGTTTGAGAAATTATTTCTAAGATGATTAATGCAGTGATCACACTTTGCTTTATCTTAGGGATTCCCTCGGTTAGTCTGTTTTTTCCATATTGGGAGTGAATCTCTGGTAGCTAAACGTAAAATCCACACTTTTTGATCCCAACCCTAGTCCTTACTCCATTGTCCTAAAATTTTGTCATCCACACGACACTTTAATTTCAGTAAGAGAGACAGACAGACCCACATGACATTATTTAACTTGAAAGAGAGAGAGAGAGAGAGAGAGAGAGAGAGAGAGAGAGAGAGAGAGAGAGAGAAATTAAAAACTCTATAAAATTTACCTGGGAAATAGCCAATTTTATAGTCAGTGACAGCCTAAGACACAAAGAACCAAAAAGCCAGTTCTATTTTTTTAAAAAAGGAAAATTTGGGGGTGTGTGTTTGATATCCTCCCCAGGACCCTCCTGGTGAGACATTAGTATTCTTAACAAAATGCTAAGTGATTTTTCTGCTGAACTTTAATGGGATTAAGCTGTATTCTGGGACTGCACTCAATTGACTGCCAGTTGGCTGTCAGTCAAGAATCCAGTGACCTTTAAGAGATTTTCTTTTCTTTCTGTATCTAACATGATTATCCACGTTTAATAGATAATCTAACAAGGCTACTCATTCCTTCTCTCCCTGAAAGCATACCTACCAAGAGTCAATCTCTGAATTTTTCCATTAAGAGGCTTTATTAAAATCTCTCATGCAAGACTGTAATAAAACTTCAGTCCTTGAGTAGAACTACATGGTCTGATTTATTTTTATTCAATAAACGTATACAGGAGCACAGTATGGATGCCTCAAAACAATCAAATGCATAACTAAAGCCCGTATACTTCTAGCAGGCAGAAGTGTAAAATATACATGGGAAAGACATGAATAATAGTGGGAAGGTGTAACTTCAAATTCATTGTTTAGCTATATTTTCGTAATCCCTGGTAAAGCTGATAATACTGGGTATGTGGGGTTATCTAACATTTAAAATGTTACTAATAAAAATCGAGATACGTTATAATGCAGATTTCTTTGGGAGACTGTTAAAGTTACAATTTACAGTATCTGTATAGATTACATGTTAAAATAAAGAGCTCTGCTAATAAAAGAGTATATATATATATATGAATATATATTCATATATATGCAAAATTGAGTTTAGTTTAAAAGAATGATGTTCCAAAAAGAGAGAGCAATACTCACATCTGTGTTTCAGTAGATATCGAGATACCACCTCACAGCGCAGTTCTGGGTGATGTTTGTAGTTTTGGTCCCTTGTCGTATGTTGGTTGGTTTCCTTTCACTTAAGTTGTTAAAGGATGATGGCAAATGCTAGCTTTCGTTTGATAGCAAACTAAGGAGATAAGATTTTAGAACTCAAACACTGAACTAATGTGCTGATGTGTTTGTTCAAACAATTCATTAAATTTCCTGTGTGTACTGAGAATCCTGTTATAGTCTGCAAATATAGGAACAAAGAGTGCCTGTGTGTTTTCTTTCTCGAACTGAAGAGCAAATGGGCGACATGCTTCATACTTGTAGGTACAAGCACAGAGCGTACTAAAGAATTATGGGATATGTATATCCCTATTAACAATTGATTAATGTCTTGGAATGATATCGAGTCTATAGAATTTTGAAGTGAGCTCTCTGTTTCTATCTTCGCTGGCATACCCTGCAAGGGTGAACATATGATTCTCTTTACTTAGAGTCTTCTGCAGGGGCTGGAACTCACAGGTACAAGAGAAATGTTGGGATTCTAAAGAGGGGACCTAAACAGCTCCTCTCAGTTTCCACTCAGACTGAGCTGTTCTGACATATCCAGTTGTAGCCATCGTTCAAGATCACGACTAATTGCTTTTAAGCATCAGGAGCTCTCCTTTGTGTGGTCTCTACTAAAACACGAAGAAGGTCATAACAATGAATTAGTATACCACTGTATTTTATACAGTTTCACAATGCATAGAGTAAGAAGGCTCAAGCACTATCTCCTGAGCCTGACAACCTGAGTTCGAGCCTTAGAGCCCACATTTTAGAAGGGGAGAAACTACTCTCACAAGTTGTCCTCCACCATTCAAACACATCCACAAAAGAAAAAGTAAAGGTGCTAAATTAAATGTTTTACAAGTTTGAAATTTATATGTATAGGCCCCCCATATATGTATGGGTCTCTTCAAAGAAAAGGAGATATTGCAAAACTCTATGTGATCTATCTGAACCACTGTTTTTCTCCGCACCTCTCATTTTCCTCATGCTAAATTTCATTGACCAGTACTTGTTCACCCAGCTATGTGGAAGATAAAGTGGACACATTAAGTTTGGTAATAGCTGGTAATATTTATGAAATTTGGAACTTTCTGAGATTAGTTACTGCTAGTCATTCCAGTAGCAAATTTTGTGAGTATTAAATATGCAGAATTGCTAGGTGGTAGTTACACATGCCTTGAATCCCAGCGCTCAAGAGGGAGAGCTAGGCAGATCTGAGTTCAAGGTCATCCTAGTCTACAAAGTGGAGGCCAGAGAGGCAGGACCTCAGGGAGAGATCATGTCTGGAGAAAACCAAACCAAAGCAAAATAACAACAAAAACAAAAATAGTAAATCAAGTGCCTAATCATCTAGGATAATCATATCATATAATCTGAAGCCTTGAACAATGGAAAGAAAGCAAATTTGTAATACAAGATACCAACATCTAATACCTATAACAGCAGGTTAGTCTTTGGATTTTAAGTTCTACTTGGAAAAAGAGCAATTCTCACAAAACCATAGTCAAATAGAAATATGATCTCTCAGGGATATATCTGAGATGGCAATGCTGAGGGGAAATGATGGTTGCACAGGAGTCTCTGAGAGGCATTTGTGCATGTTTTGTGGCAAAAGGACCCAGCGATGACTATCAGCTTTGTCTTAGTAATTTCTAAAGGTGAAAGGAAGATTAGATGCTGCCTCTTCTGATGGCCCAGCAAAGCACAAAACATACTTCCTCCATGAGTTTGCTATCATAGAGAATGCTCCAGAGACAAATATCACCAAATCCAAGAGAACCATAATTATGAACAAAAAAGAATGAACTACCCAAGAATTCTCTTCTTTTATGCTTTGCAATGACATTATCATTCCCTTAGTGCAAGCCACTCAGTGGCTACTTCTCTAGAAAAGAAAGGACACAATGTTGAGTACTGTTGTTAATGTTCTGTTCCTGTAAAAAGACACCATAATGAAGGCAACTTGTAAAGGAAGACATTTATATTAAAAGGCTTATTTACAGTTTCAAAATGTTAGTCCTTTAGCGTTATGCTTGAAAGCATGATAGCATGCAAACAGGCATGGGGCTAGACAAGTAGCTAAGAACTTTACATTCTGAAGCAGCAGGCAGGAGGGGGGAGAGAGGGAGGGAGGGAGAGGGAGACAGAGAGACAGAGACAGAGAGACAGAGACACACAGAGACACAGAGAGAGACAGACAGAGACAACTAGGAAACTAGCTTGGGCTAACAAAAGCTCAAAACCTACCACCAGGCACACACCTTCTCCAGTAAGGATATATCTACTCCAAAAAGGATATACCTCCTAATTGTTAAAAAAGTACACCAAACTGAAAATCAAGTATTCAAACATATGATTCTTGGGGCCATTCTCATTCAAACTACCATAGGACAAAGGAAAAATCGAAGCCTAAGTAAAAGGCTGACTTCTAACTGGACAGAGAATCTGGAATGTTATGCTATTAGCCCACATGGAATTATGGGTTTGCTATATTAGAGTGGAATTTTAAGGAAAAATAGATAATAAAATTAGCTATCACTGATAATATTTAGTGTGTGTGAAGTCTCCTAAAACTTTAAGCATGAATTTAAATAAGGACCATTCTAGACAGTAAGTTGACTAGAATCAATGAAGAAAAAAATCACTAGCTTCTATTTCTATCTTTTTATTATAAAAGTTTTTGAGAATTTTATACATATATACTGTATTTACATCATTTCTAGCTCCTCTCTTCCACCATTAGCATCTCTAGTACTCCACGTCCTCTCCTTCAATTATTATTGCTACACATATTGTGTTACTTGTACATATATGACTTGCTGAACCCATTTTAGTGTTCTTCATATGTGGATGTGTTTAAGAACAATTTCTTAGGAAATAAGTAACTTAGTGAAGGGATTGTCCCCAGAGAACACCGATTCTTCTCTAGGCAGCCACTGATGGCTTTGAGCTCCTCATGTGGGTTGGGTACACTTCTGTTGATTCTCCCCATCTACACTGGTAAGTTAATTGGTGTTGTCACTGTACCAAATCCCACTCAGGCAATCAAGCTATTGGGAGGTAATGAGTCCAGTTCCCTGTCATACATGGAAGACAATATCTCAATGGAGATATTCTGATCCTTTGGTACATTCTGCTATTCTGTTCCAACTTCCGGAAGCCTTAGGCTTAAAGAATATATTATAGATGTATCAGTTTCTGTTGGTACTTCACGGTCTGTTGTTCCCTGATTTTGACTAGTTATGAATTATGGATTTTTATAATAAACTCCATTTTGTCCAGAAAGTAAAAACTTCGTTGGTGAAAAGTGAGAGCTATACACCTATCAGTAGATATACATTTTTAGAATTCATTAGAAATTACATTGGTTTAGAATAGTGGCTGTAGTATATATTTTTAATAATCTTACGGAGATGTAAAGCCACTCTAATACAGTGTCCAGCTTGCCAAGATATCCCCATATGTGCAATAGTACACTTACATCCTAGGAGTAATCTATAGCCTAATTGGACTTCCGGCCCATTGAGTAGGAGGAGATTCATGCCTGGTACTGTAAATCAAGCCAACTGTTCAAGGCTGATGATGCCAACACTACTTTCCGAACTCAGTTTAGAAAATTCAAAGATCTTCTCATATTTGTAGGTGTAGAAAATATTTTGTTACAAATGCTGTTTCCACTCATAGAGTTCACTCCTTCAGATATTTTAAACTGTAAAACAATTCTATTGTCACATACATGGTTACCAAATAACAAATTTTTTTACAAATGAATAATTTCTTCTTATGTGTGCATGACATATGTTAAAAATACTAAAGTGAGGAATAAAAACACTTGACCTTAGAAATCACTCAGTGTGTACACATAGCAGATACAAGTTTCTTTCTTTTTTTTTTTTATTAACTTGAGTATTTCTTATATACATTTCGAGTGTTATTCCCTTTCCCGGTTTCCGGGCAAACATCCCCCTCCCCCCTCCCCTTCCTTATGGGTGTTCCCCTCCCCACCCTCCCCCCATTGCCACCCTCCCCCCAACAATCTGCTCTTACTAGGATATTCATTGCTACCTATGAGGTCAGAGTCCAGGGTCAGTCCATGTATAGTCTTTAGGTAGTGGCTTAGTCCCTGGAAGCTCTGGTTGCTTGGCATTGTTGTACATATGGGGTCTCGAGCCCCTTCAAGCTCTTCCAGTTCTTTCTCTGATTCCTTCAACGGGGGTCCTATTCTCAATTCAGTGGTTTGCTGCTGGCATACGCCTCTGTGTTTCTTAGACATCATCAGCTCCAGGGAAATGCCAACTATATAAAGAGTTTCAGAGATCTAAGAGTATGAAGCTTTGTGTATGTTCAAAACTTCTTAGGGGATATTTAACAGCATGGCTGATGAGGAAGGGCTTATTACATCATCAGAATTAATGAGAATTAATGTTTGGCTGAGTCATGAGAATTTATTTTCAAAGTTATTGAGTATATTGATTTCCCAGCATGCCATTAGACATCTAAAGCAAACTCCACCACAGGAGCTGGAAACACAGGAAATTTGCAGCTCACATAGAAAGCTTACCCATCAGGGGTCTTATTTATCTCTCTATGACCATCCATATCCTGCTTCATTCCAGCTTCTGAACCTACATTCGTGGTGCTTATTTTTGGTCCTTTCTATTTCCCTAGAAGGCTTCCCATCCTCCATGCAGACAGGAAGCTAGCAGGATTTCCAGCAGAGAGGTTTAAGACTGCACACAACTTCATGCCCCTTTCCTGAAAACCATATTTGACTAGAAGAAAATCTGAGCACAGGAATCACTCCCTCTTCCTCTCCTTCCTCTCTCTCTTTTCCCTCCCTCTCTCGCTCCCTCCCTCCCTCTATTCCTCCTTTTTTCCTCTCTCCCTCCCTCCCTCTTTCTTCCATATGTGCCTATAAGTCTACATGTATAAATATACATATATTTACATAGATATCCATATAAAATATTTCCCTATATTTAACTCATCCTCCCTGCATGAATATGTTTCATGTCTTTCAAAATTCAACAGAAATCATTCTATCCATGCAGAATCATACTCAGCCCTCTTGTAATAGATATATATTTGTTGTTTCTAATCATATAATATAGGCGCTCTTGTTTAACTTAAAAATATATTTTTAAAAAATATCAATGCTTAGGCAAAAATTGAGACTGATAGAACAAAACTCGAAATTATTTAATAATTTTCTAAATTTATAATAATAGTTAATACATATAAATCTCTCAATTTTCAATATTAGTTAAAAAGTGTATGGAGGATAGGTTTATGTAAATTTTTATTAATATGCAACAAAGAATTTTAATATCCTTTCCTCACCTACAAGACTTACATGTTCAATACATTAGCCCAAATAAAATCTCTAAATAGCAGATCAGTAAGGAAAAGTGTGTTCTGAAACATCAAACTATGAGACATTAAATGATCTCAGATTCCTAATCCAATGAAATCAAGATATAGTGGAAGCAATAATTGATTGCTTGAAATCTCAGCATCTGATAATTTTCAAATTAATGTACATTTAAAATGAAGTCTTCCACGTGGGTCTGATTCCATTACAATTTGTATCATTATTATATCTAAATATTATTCACATATTCATATTTTCAAATAATAAGTATTTTATTCCCATATATACAGAGTGACGCTCTTGAAAGAAGATGGCTGCACACAAAACAAGGGGACCTTAAATTAACCATCCCTATGGACAGTTTGACTAGGATTACAGTCTTCAAGTCTTAAAGAAAGTAAAGGTATATTATTTATGCTTCTCAGTCCCTGGTACACTGTGATAGCTCCTATCACAAGCTACACAGTGGACAAGGGTCTGTCAGAGGAGATTTTGTTCTGTGATTATCAAGTGAGCAAAGTAGATGAAAAGACAGTGATCCTAAAAGATGAGCACTTCCAGATGGATATTACTGGATAACAGAGCAAAAGCAATATGCTAATGTGTAGGGATTTCATCTTATTAAGCACTGAGTGGTTGGTTAACAAGAAAAAGACTTCATCGCTTTGGACTACACATTGGCAGAACTATTTCACTTCTCTCCTTCCTCCCGGGCATTTTAATTATTCTGTGATTTGTGACTTATTGCCATTCTCACCTGCCATAGAGAAAACCACGTGCCAAATTCAGGCATTGTTACCTTTGCAACAGGGCATTAATTAATTGGCAGGGAGTCTGAAAGGGTGTTATAGTGGATTGATCACAACAGATGGAGACAAGTTGCTTGTAGATGGTCACAGCTGGAATTGTCTATGCTTCTTTTCCATGCTTGCAAATTCAAAGCAGAATTAATACAAGTTATCACCAAAAGCAATCAGCACCCACATGAGCGAAGCATTCTTTTCTACATAGGGATGCAATAATTAGTTAAAGAAAGGCATGATCTTAGTATGTTGGGATAGATAGATGACTGGATGGGTGAATAGAGTGGAGGTGTGATGAGTATTTGATATATAATGTTGATTTTCATGGTTTGCTTTCCATAAGGAAGAAGACTAAGCCAAGCCACATTAAAATACAAAAGTTTAAATCATGATTACTCTATGGATTATAGAAGCATACTGCTTTGGTTCAAATCCTGTCCTTATTACATTATAGTTACGTTAATCTACAAGAGGTTGAACGTATATCTCTGCGTCAATTTACTCTTACTAAATTATTTAAAGAATATTGATCACAGCCATAAAAGTTATGGTACCTCCATACTCTGCAATGTACTTTACAAGTATTACATAAGTTAATCATCAAAATAACCTTATCATGAAACCAATACAAAGATTAGCAAATAGTCCATGAGCTACCAGGTTCCACAGATGAGAACAAACCAGACTTTTCTTCAGTCTGTGCTTTCTTGACACACTGATAGGTCTATGTGGTTTGTTTTCCATTACTATTGTTATTACCAATTCTTTTGCAAGAACATGGAATCCTTACAACCAGTCTGCCTAAATCTCAACTCTTTAGTCTGGTCTACCTCCCTGAGTCTTAAGCAGGTTGTTCCTTGAATGATGATCTAAGCCTTTGCTATCATCTTTCTCACCAGAAAGTTGACTGGTATGTTTCTTTCTCAATTTATTAATTCCCTCCAGAATTAAATTCAGTTGTTGATGTATACCTGCATTCTGGTATCTGACCAGAGTTTCTCTTTCTCGGACCTTTATTTCAACATCTCTAAAGTCATTCGGTCTTCTAACCCATTCTTCTTTAAATAGGCTCAGGTCACTATTTATTCTGTAGCAGAATTTTCTCTGTTTGTATAGTGTATTGCTCTCAAAACACATATCTTTGTCCCAAATAATATAAGGAAGCCTAAGATTTTAAATGAGAGGAAGGATGCAATTTATAAAGTGGGCTAGGGAGTGGGAAGTACTTGTTTTGACCTCCTGATGTTAGCATACACGAACTACGTAACTTGGCTAAATGTGGTTGACTTCTGTTGGACTTAGATGAATCCTTTTACCATGCAGATAACATTACCGTAAATATTAAGAAGAAGCTCATGTGCAGATTGTATCACAGGTTGTATTTAGTATATGATGATGTCAGTTTGTCATTGTGTTACTTTATTACTATATATGTTAATTTCATATTATTTTTACTTTAATTTCTTCTAATCTATTGTAAGCTACAGTATAAAATATATTAGATAACCTAGAAAAAATCAGCACAGAACACATGATCATATTTTTCTCTAAGTCTCCAAAAGATTGTCATTATTTTCTTTTTAAAATTACATTTAGTAATTGTGGTAGGGAAGGAGAATATATGCATATGCTATGATATTTTTTGTGAACATCAGAGAACAACTTTTCTGAATTAGTCCTTTCCTTCCAACATATGGAATCCTTTGAACTCAGGTCACCAGGTAAGTTTCTTTACCTGTAGTCGCCTTACCAGCCCATAATTCTTAAATAGGTCTTGTAAATGAATGTCTCTTGATCTCCTTATTCTGCAGTCATCCACTTTCAACCTCATACTTTGTTCTTCAACAATGGCAAATTCTTTTTCTCAAAAGTATTTTAAGAAAATTCTGTCTTTACACAGTATATCATATAATCCTGAAAACGCCATTCAACAATTTTTCCAGTTTAATACTCCAAGTAAAACTTCAGTAAAGAGCTCATAAGTCCCTCTATGTCCTTGATCATCAAATTACACTCAAAAGAAGCTGCTGCTTTGTGTTACCAGTGTGGTTTCTAAGGATACCTAGCAATTGATAGATTTGCAATGTATTGTTTTCTGTTCCTGAGTGCTTCAGGAGTATCCAAGGATTAATGATTAGATTGTTGCTATAGTAAAATTCTCAAGGTGGCTGATTTATATTTTTAAAGGTTTCCTTAAATTAAGAGTTTTAGCAATTCTACTCTTGCTCCTCTCTTTCTCTCTTGCACTTACCCTCTTCCCACTTAATCCCCTCTCTCCCATTTCTTCCCCCCTTTCTCTCCACATGCATGGCCAACCTGTACTCTACTCCTTCTCTCTCTCTCTCTCTCTCTCTCTCTCTCTCTCTCTCTCTCTCTCTCTCTCTCACTACTACCCTCTTAACTCCCCTTCACATGCCCTGAATAAACTCTTCTACACTATTAATATTTTTTTTTAGAGATTCTAGATCCAAGGCTGTTTGGCCCCTTTGATTTGACATTCAGTGAAGATGATCAATGATGTCTTATCATGAGTTTTATGTAGAAGATAACTTAATTCTTCTTAAGAAGAACCAGGGAGAGAAAAAAGAATATACCAAAGCCATCATGTGTACTCAAAGGGAAACCTGGATAAGTACCAAGTGGCATACATACATTTCTCCCAAAGAAAACACGTCCAATTTCCTAGGAACCTCCTACTGTGTTCACTTCCCAAGAGTTACATTATCTCCTCAAAATGCCATGCTGAGGACAGGCCTTCAACATAAGGCCATATAGAGGATATATCAACATCCCAGCCATAGCAACCTGCATCATGTAGGGTAATATCCAGAAAGATAAGTTAGGAGTGATTCAAACTCCAAGACTTCATCAGTCTAATTACTCAGACATGCAAGCTTTATACTTTAGTCCACACTTCATTATTTTTAATAGGAATATTTAGGACCTTCTTTGCTGAAAAGTTGACTCATTTTGCAGCTGATCCTCGTCCAGGTCAGGGCCGAGAGGTATGTTGTTGCCTTAGCCTCTCTCAAACAAATCTGATATGTGAGTTGTGGATCTTGAAAGCTGAATATTTTGGAGAATAAGTTTGTTTATGGGATGATTTTGCTGTTGGTATGGTTTGTATAGATACCTGTCTTCGTAAGCTTAAGTTATACTGATGTTTTGTTCTTCTTGCTGTTGTTTGTTTGTTTGTTTTTGTAATCTTGGAGTTTTACAGCCTGCGTTACACAGGACATGAGAGTTTTCAGTTGTAATTACTTTCATGACTGTGTAGATTATGGTATTTTACAATACAACTTAACAGTTCACAGTAGAGATGACTCTAAGAAAAAGATGCCTGACAAAAGATACAGTGGCTTCTGGAATTTCAGCAATATATAAGCTTCTGGTATTCAGGTTGCAGCATCCCAGTTTTAGTCCATGCGGAAGTTGAAGGAATCAACATTGTGAGCTACACCAGTAGACACAGGCTTCAGGGAATGAATCAAATAGAGCCAGTAGGAAGAAGACTGTGACAGAGTGAAGATAACACTATGATAGACATTTTGGAACCTGCGTCTACATGTCATATATTCCAAAGGGGCAGAAATGTGATAGTGGGAAGGAGCACAAATAAGTTGTGCTGTTAACGCCACTCCTTGGAGGAGGCTGGATCAAATGCTCCCAGTTTATTAAGGAACACCCAGAACTGGAGCTAGCACTGTTTCTTCTACCTGGTTAAGTCAAGCATCTCCTAAACAATACCATTTGCTGGGATTCTGAATTGGTATCTTTTTCAGTGCTTTGAGGAGGTGATACTCTCTGGGATCCTTAAGTACTTTGAAAATAAATATACGAGAAGTCCAAGGAAAAATGAAGAAGAAAAACTTGAGTGTTTCCAGACTGAAAACACTGACTCTTTAGAAAATAATATACACTCTAGGTAAGACGATACAATATTCATCCAACTATACTCTTAATCTGTACACTGCTTCTAATATCTGGATGCCAGAGATTGCATAATTTACACAGAAACAGGATCAGAGAAGAGATAATGGAGGCATCTAGGCCAAATGGATTTTTTGTTTTGTTTTAAGGTATTATTTTATTTTATGTGTATCAATAGTTTGCCAGCATGTGGGTCTGTGTGTCCTAGGTGTGTCTGATGCTAATGAAGGCCAGAAAAGGTCACTGCATATCATAGAATCACTACATGTTGGTAGCTTGGGTTCTATAGAAGGTTATCTAAACTACTCTGTCACTAGGCTGGTTTTTATAGCAAATCCTCTCTCAAGATAGCCAGTTAAACAATTCTTCAACTAATTGCACGAGACCATTGACATACCCATAATTTTAAAGACCTAATGTCTATTTAAAATGCTGTTCTTCACACTTTCTTCTAAGCCATTTGTGTCTTTTTCTGTTTGCTCCCTACCTAAATACATCTCTTGCTACCTTGATATTCAGCTCAACCATGGACACAGAATTGGTGAAGACAAGAATTGTGGACAAAGCAAGTGTAAGACAACAGAACTACCTCCTTAAAGGGAGCAATAGATAGCTTTTAGTGGAGCCAAATATAAGTGGCCATGGTACAGGAACATATACTCATATTGCTCCAAATTCCGGGTTCTAACTGGTGGTAGTTTTTATGAAATGTTTAGAGAGATAGAACAAGGAAATCTTAAAAGTTAATACTTATCAAATACATTTGTAGAAACATTGATTAAATCAGTTTGGGCCAAAATGGAAATCTATATTATAGACCTGAGATTCTGTCTGATGATCTTAGCAAATGGGTTAGTGAATGATAAAAGCTTTATATTTAATAGTCATGGGTTATTTATTTAATAGTAAAAGTATGTTAGCTACAAAATAGAGGTAAGCACTAAATGGCTAATAAAAGGGATAAAAGATGTCAACAAAATTTGGTGCTAGATTTGCAACCTTCCAGCCTTACCCCATTGTTGATACTCGGTCTTTGTTGGTGCATGTACTTTGGGGAAATTTCTTTCACAATAGAAATATCCAAAATCATAAACAGAAGAAACCCTCCTTTGTTAGTTCTATTATTTATCTTGCAATGTAATGAGAAGTCTGACTAGTGCACTGAGACTGGATTACAATTAGAGTTAGAATACAAAGAACACAATTCAATCCTTAGCATATGTTACTTCTCGAAGACCAGGGCTCAGGGTAGATTCAGTATAGTTGAGATTCAGAGTGCCAGGTCTGAAAACAATGCATACCCCAGTGTGCCCTGGTAAACTGTATCCGCAGTGGATTGTACTCATGCAATGAATAGAGATAAAATTAACCTCTTGCAGTGACATTTTCTCAACTGACAATAATTCTGTCTTAGACATCAAAATGTGTTGGACTGACATATCAACAGAATGGCCCCAGACGAGATGACTACTTTCTTTTAGTAAAATACTAAGTTTCTGCAAAGACTTGTATCAGAAATTATAGCTACTGAATTTTTTTGAAAGATTGATTTTAAAAACTGTCTAAGTGTGTATGTTCACATGTGTTGGGAATGTGGGATTAGCTCCTCAGAGAGGGCAGAAGATGGTGGCAGAGAGCCTGATTGCAAGTCACAGGCATCAATGAGACACCCAATGTGGGTGCTGGGAGCAGAGCTTGTGTTCCTAACTGCTTAGCCATTAATCCAGCCCTCAGATAACGTTTTAAAGAATAGTAATTATTTTCTTTTTTATTTATCACTTTTATGAAGTTACTGTCAACGGCATGACCATTTTGTCTTTTCTGATCCCTCTGAGCAGTTAAGTTGATGAGAAGCATCAGCCAAATGCTGTTGGTCAACAGCAATTCTAAGGTCTAATTCTTTTTTATTGGATATTTTATGTATTTACATTTCAAATGTTAGCCCCTTTTTTTGCTTCCCCACTCTCTCAGCCCCCTCTGACCTCAACACCCTGGCATTCCCTACACTGGGAAAATGAGCCTTCACAGGACCAAGAGCTTCTCCTCATACTGATGCCAGACAATGCCATCCTCTGCTACATAGGCAGTTGGAGACATGGGTCCCCCCATGTGTACTCTTTGGTTGGTGGTTTAGACCCTGGGAGCTCTGGTGGATCTGGTTAGTTGATATCGTAGTTCTTCCTACGGAGTCGCAAACCCCTTCAGCTCCTTCAGTCTCTTAACTCCTCCATCGGGGTCCCCGTGCTCATACCACCCTTAACACGCCCCATCTTGTCTGAACTCTGAAGCTAAGCAGGGTTGTCCCTGGTTAGCTGGATGGGAGAGCACCTGGAATGACGGGTGCTGTAGAGTCTAAGGTCTAATTCTAAAGAGGAAGAAACAGATCACTCTGAGAAAGAACACCCAATCTTTGGAAGCTGCAAGGATAATTTCTCTACGAAAAAGGTGGTAACCCTTCCTGCTTAGATGATATAGACTAATATATTAGAAGGATTTCAGATTTATCAAACCTTAACACTCAAGGATAAGAAAAATTGATATGAGAATATGATTGTATAGATATTTAATATATTTGAATTTCAATTTGGAAAAGAGTTTGACTCCTTTAATACATTTAATAGCATCATGGTGTCAAATACGACCTATTCATTACTGATAATGTGTTAATTGCATAAAAGTTTGTCATCACTGAAACCCAAACAGGTCCCATGGAAGAATATGTTTAGTGATGTCAAATAGTGATTTAAGTTGTAGCTTTGGGGATGTTTTAACTATGACATTGTTTAGATCCATTTGAGACTTCTGAGTGGTTGCATGGTCAGGCCTAGTCATTTCTGCATCCTTAGGTCTCTTACACAAGCGGTGTTAGCCTGGGGAGGATTTGTCAGGGCCCTGAAAAAGAGAGATGGCCTAATAAACATCTGCTCTGATTTCGGTGTAGGAAAAAATGATGCTAAGAAGTTAGATGGAAATAGGAAAGCAAGAGAAGAGGATCTCTAATCACTTCTTCAATGATATAATTAGGAAAACACTCCCAGTTTTTCCGTCACTTAACTTGCTACATCATGAACGAATCTTGCTGCTGACTAGCCAGTGACAAGTGACGTGATGGACGCAAAACCTTCTCCTTTGAGAGTATCTGGATTTCTTTTGTCTTTCTGCATTATATTATATACTTCTTTGTTTCTGGAGACAGCGTTTTGGTAGCTGTTATGTGGCTGCAAAAGCATCTTTCTATTCTCTATACATGTCTGAATCGTGAGTCAGGTCCAAATGTGGGGAATGTACCTGCCCAATAAATGACATGTGTCCCTCAAAAACATGTTGTCACTAATAAGAGAGCTTTCCTTATGTAGAGTGAATGATTGGTTTTGTCTTGAGTCAAGATTTCAAATGCACATAGAAAGAAATTCAAGGGATTTTTTTCAATCTACTAGAGAAATTTTTAAAAATGGTCTAAAATGATCTGTCTCGTCATCTGGAATGCTTAATGTAGAGGGCCCTGTAGGAGAGAATAGATTCTATGTAGCTGGAATTTTGTGAGTTGTGATCATTTAGAATGTTCTGTCCATCTGGAAAGAGCTCCAAGTCAGCATCAAATGTTCTGTGCACCAGGGTCAAACTAGACAAGGCAGGAAATGGGAATGGATTGGCTCAAATTATACATACGTCATTTCAAGCTTTCATTTTGTCAAAAATCAAATCTCCAGTGTATTGGTAGTACCCACTTCTGAATGCATTTTGCTCTGGAACAAATCCTGGGGAAGTTGCTGCCAGTACTCAGGAAGTCTATTATGATATAATATGCTATGAGACTTAGGAAAAATGTCCAGTGCAAACACACAAGAATATATTAGTCACTCTTATTAACCAACACTCCCTGGTGTTCCTCTGAGTTGAAACCATCTTGAAACTGTACCTTTGAACACACCAGACTTCTGTCAACTAATTTGGATGCTACAAAGACAATCAGAACTGTTATCATTCTTAGAAGTAACTCTAAAAGTAGTTAGTGGATCGAAGCACACAAGTATCATCTTTTTATAATAGAATTAATAACTGGTTCACTATATTTGGGTTTGGCCTAAAATTTTATACTTATTATAATATATTCAAATTCAGGTTGTTTTTAAGACTTCTTTGAATTTCCACAGATTTTTTCAATATATATAAAATGTATTTTTACCTTCATATATGCAGTTGCAACTAACATGGCTGGACCTTTATCACACTTCTCTGCTGATGTCTTGACTGTCTCATTAGCTCTCTGTCCTAATTCAAGTCATATATCATTTGGTTTATGACTCAGTTTTCTCATCAGTGTAATGGGAAAATATATTTCCTAAATTTAATCTAATATATGAAATAAATGTAATCTTTATGAAATTCCCAGGACATAATTTTTATCATCTAGGTGTAAAGGCATAAAGCTAAAATTCTTTCTTTACCGTAAAGATTCTTTACATTAGCACACTGTATCCACTATAGTGTTTAAAGCTCAAGTATCCCAGGAAACAAGAACGTCTTTCACTGTCACCATTACCTGATTTATTTTAGCATCTAACCTGGTGCAACAGTCTCCACTTAGCTGTACTTACATATGTACTTTAAGTTGCCTATGATCAACTATCTTTTAAAAATATTAAATAAAAAATACAGAAATAAACAGTTCCTTTATTGTCATACTTTATAATTTTCCTAGTAAGTTGTAAAGTATAGCATTTTATTATGCTTTCTTTATAAATTAAATTTGATGATGATTTTGTGTGTATAGGACAAAGAGTTAATGCTGTAATATGCTCAGTCTAAGGCAGCCACGATGCCTTGTAATACTTCTACAGCTAAGAGGCATTGCTGTCTTGATATGTATATACACTGAGTAAGTAAATGTGGTTATTCTAACCCACAAAGGGCTCATCAAATGCTGCATGCATGTCTTAAAAGTCTCCAGATCTCTGAATTTCCAAGCAATAACCTCTTTGTGTCCCCCTCAACTCATGTTCTAGCAAATATTTTCTCTCTGGGGATAGAGAATGTCTCACTAATAGAGTCTCTTGTAGCATGCCATGAGTTCTATCGTTGGCATGGTGAAAACTGTTATAAATTTTATAATATGTAGTGAGTATTAAACTCTTAAATCTGAAACTAAATTTCTTTAAAAATTGAGAAAGGGAAATAGAAGAAACTAATATAACAATAAACAAAGAGAAAATACCCAAAACAATTTGTTTCCTCATTGAAAAGATGCAAACATACATTGTACACAAATTTCTTTTTCATCTGTGGGGAAACATTAAAATCAACAGAATAACTAAGAAGGCCCAGATTCAACCAAAAGAACTACGAAGTAAAGTGAGTTGAATTTATATTAAAAATAATTAGCAACCTGCTTCAATTATTGCAAGCTTGCTCTTTTACTCACAATATCCAGGTGTTAATGGGAGTTAATCTCATTCAGTTTCATGGGAAGTGTAAGTCAGATGAAAGTGTTGTAAGCCCTTGTTATTAATAACTTCTCATGGGATTTTGACAGAAATTCTGGGAATTTTTTGCCCTTTAGTTAAGGTGTTTCCATATCCAAACTGCCCTTTAATTTCTTAAACTATTTTTTGGCTGGTAAAAAAAAATCAACCCTAGATAAAAAGTTTAATAATTATGGTATTAATCCACATGAAAGCTTTGTGCAATTAATCTGAAATCTGGGCCTTTAGCCCATACACTCATAATTTAAATGCTTTTTTTACACATAGGAAAAAAACTGCAGGGAAGTCTGGGAAAGTCAATTGTCCCTAAGGCTTCTATAAAATGGAGAGGAGTCAGGTTTTACACTAACAGGGACCATAATATGTGTGTCTACATCAGAAACCTTTTGAGTGTGTTAGCTTTAAGCAGCAGCAGTGTGAACACGCCCATGCAATTGAAACATGAAGGTCATGAGGATGACAGCTACTGTTTCAAATGCATGCCATCTATCATGCCTTTTCTCTGCCATCATAACACCCCACTGACCATGACCTTAAAAGGAGTGCACACCTTATCATTCATGCTGAGAATTTTTTAAAAAATTTAAATAATGATGAAAGGAAGCCCATTCAGCTTAATGATAGCTCTATGCCATGTGACTTCAGGACTAGTCACATTTCAGCATGTTTGGAAGAGCAACATTGCTAAAGAACAAAGATGACTAGAAAGTTCTCTGGGGTTCAAAAATGCCTAAAATCCATCATATATATATATATATATATATATATATATATATGTATGCAAGTTTTCATAAAATATTTCAAGTTTGTTTCCTGTAATTTTGTATCACAGTATACTTTAATTACAAGAAAGTCTACCAGTAAGACCAAGGAAGAAAACTCACAACATCGTGCCCATTATGGCTGCATAGTGGGGTCTCATCTCTAAAACAAAATTACTGCATCAGTAGACTTATTATAAGCAGTGTGCTTCATTTTTGGCCAAGTTAAATGAGAGATCTCTTTTAAATATTGGGGAAAGAACTGTGTTGAGCATGGTTAACTTATATGAGTTCATGCTAATTGTATCACAAATGGACCTGGTAATTCCAGATGTGGACAGGTGATCCTGATCTATGATTTCATGTAAAATGTCCACAGAGGCTGAGTGATCAATTTTGAGACTCACATGCATCTCAAGTCAGTTAGTGCATATCTTCCCTGGAGCTGTTCTTAGGGCAGAGCTACTCACCTACCAGGACAACAATCACAAAGGAATATCATTGCAAGGTGAGCAAGAAGCCAGCATGAAGAACAGGGAAGAGACAAAAGAGGATGGAGACACAGCCAGGATTTCAAAAGAATCTCCAACTACCTCAGCTACAGCTGAGATTTACCACTTTCTGTTGAGTGATAGAAGCAGTCAAACTCTTGTGTGTTTCTCAAGCAGTGGTTTTCTAGCATTGTAAATCAATAACAATATCTGTTATATTCTAGTAAGGAAAGCATCCTAACCATGTACTGTAGAATTTACATAAATCAATCAGGAAGATGCAAATACTACATGAGATATGGAATCATGTGCACTGCCTTGGATATATTTTCAGATGAGAAATTTGCATAAAGATACATGTTTCTTAGTCTACACCAGTTAAATGGTTTAACAAACAATTGTTTCACAATTGGAATGGATAGCAGAATTCTATTTTAACAGTTTAATTCTATTAATATTCATATAGCAAATTGTACTATATAAATATTAATACATTTATGTAATATATAAATATGCATGTGTTATGTTTTATATATGATACATGTATGTTAAAATTTAATATATTGACATTATTTGTTCCACTAATCGTTGAGTGGTTATTCCTCAAAGGTGAAAACCTCTGGACAGAATGAGAACACAATAAACACCTGAAGACCTTGGAATCATCTTTTTTTGTTTATCTATTTTTTATTAGTTATTTATAATTAACATTTCAAATGTTATATCCTTTCCTAATTTCCCCAACATAACCCCCATTCCATTACCTGTTCCTCCTTCTATAAAGGTGTTCCCATCCAAAAACATGCCCCTTTCCTCCCCCCACCGATATTCTCCTACACTGGGGGTTCCAGCCTTGGCAGGACAAAGGGCTTCTCCTTCCATTGGTGCCCAACAAGGCCATTCTCTGCTATATATGCAGCTGGAGACATGGGTCAGTACATGTCTTTGGGTAGTGGTTTGGTCCCTGTGAGCTCTGGTTGATTGGCATTGTTGTTCTTATGGGGTTGCAAACCCCTTCAGCTCTTTCAATCCTTTCTCTAATTCCTCCAATGGGGATCCCATTCTTAGTTCAATGGTTTGCAACTAACATTCGCCTCTGTATTTGAAATGTTCTGGCTGTGTCTCTCAGAAGACAGCTATATTTGTCTCCTGTCAGCATGTACTTCTTAGCTTCATCATTATATATATATATATATATATATATATATATATATATATATATATATATATATATATATATAAATGTGTGTGTGTGTGTGTGTGTGTGTGTGTATATATATATACTGTATAACCATGTGGGTCAGGCTCTGGATAGCCATTCCTTCTATCTCTGCCCCAATCTTTGCTTCAATGTCCCCTCCTGTGAATTTTTTTGTTCCCCCTTTTAAGAAAGAGTGAAGAATCCAAATTTTTGGTCATCCTTCTTGATCTTCATATGGTCTGTGTATTGTATCTGGAGTAATTTGAGCTTTTGTTCTAATATCCACTTATCAATGAGTGCATACCATGAGTGTTTTTCTTTAATTGGGTCAGCCCACTCAGGATGATTATTTCCAAGTTCAATCCATTTTGCCTATGAATTTCATGAAGTCATTGTTTTTGATACCTGAGTAGTACTCCATTGTGTAGATATACCACATTTTCTGTATCCATTCCTCTGTTGAAGGCCATTAGGGTTTTTACAGCTTCTGGATATTGTAAATAAGGCTGCTAGGAACATAGAGGAGCATGTGACTTTGTCATAAGTTGGAGCATCTTTTGAGTATATGTCCAAGAAAGGTATACTGGGTCCTCAGGTAGTGCAATGTCCAATTTTATGAGGAAACTCCAATCTGATTTCCACAGTGATTGTAGCAGTTTGCAATCCCAGCAACAAAGGAGGAGGGTTCCTCTTTCTCCACATCCTCGCCAGCATCTGTTGTCACCTGGATTTTAGACCTTAGGCACTCTGACTTGTGTGATGTGGAATCTCAGGGTTGTTTTGATTTGCATTTCCCTGGTGACTAAGGATGTTAAATATTTCTTTAGGTACTTCTTAGCTATTTGATATTTCACAGCTGAGAATTCTTTGTTTAGATCTGTACCCCATTTTAGTAGGGTTATTTGGCTCTCTGGCATCTAACTTCTTGAGTTCTTTGTATGTTTTGGATATTGGCCCTCTATCAGATGTAGGGTTGGTAAAGATCTTTCCCCAATCTGTTGGTTGCTGTTTTGTTCTAATGACGACGATGTTCTTTGACTTACAGAAGTTTTGCAGTTTTATGGGGTTCCATTTGTCAATTCTTGATGTTAGAGTATATGCCATTGGTATTTTGTTTAGGAAATTTTCCCCAGTGCCCATGTGATCCAGAGTTGTCCCCACTTTTTCTTCCATTAGTTTAAGTGTATCTGGTTTGATGTGGAGGTCCATGGTCCACCTGGACTTAAGCTTTATACTGGACAATAAGAATGGATCAATTTGTGTTCTTCTACATGCTGACCTCCAGTTGAACCAGCACCATTTGTTGAAAATGGTGCTTTTACCATTGGATGGTTTTAGCTCCTTTGTCAAAGATCACATGACCATAGGTGTGTGGGTTCATTTCAGGGTCTTCAATTCTATTCTGCTGATATACCTGCCTGTCTCTGTACCAATACCACACAGTTTTTTTTGTTTGTTTGTTTTTTGGTTTTTGGTTTTTTTAATCACTATTGCTCTGTAATATTACTTGAGGTCAGGGATCGATTCCCACAGTTCTTTTATGGTTGAGGATAGTTTTTGCTATCCTGAGTTTTATATTATTCCAAATGAATTTGGAATTTTTTCCTTCTATCTCTATGAAAAATTGAGTAGGAATTCTGATGGGAATTGCATTGAATATGTAGATTGCTTTTGGCAAAATGGACATTTGTACCATATTGATTCTCCCAATCCATGAGCATGGGATGTCTTTCCATCCTCTGAGATCTTCTTCAATTTCTTTCTTCATAGACTTGAAGTTCTTGTCATGCAGATCTGTCACTTGCTTGATTAAAGTCACACTGAGGTATTTTATGTTATTTCGGACTGTTGTGAAGGGTGTCATTTCCCTAATTTCGTTCTCAACTTGTTTCTCCTTTGAGTAGAGGAAGGCTACTGATTTATTTGAGTTAATTTTATACCCAGCCACTTTGTTGAAGTTGTTTATGAGGTTTAGTAATTCTCCAGTGGAACTTTTCGGGTCACTTAAATATACTATCATATCATCTGCAAATAATGATATTTCGACTTCTTCCTTTCTAAGTTGTATCCCTTTTACCTCATTCAATTGTCTGAGTTCTCTGGCTAGGAATTCGATTACTATATTGAGTAAGTATGAAGAGAGTGGATAGCCTTGTCTAGTCCCTGATTTTAGCGGGATTGCTTCAAGTTTCTCTCCATTTAGGTTAGTGTTTGCTACTGGTTTGTTATATATGGCTTTTACTATGTTTTATATGTTTCGGTATAGGCCTTGAATTCCTGATCTTTCCAAGACTTTAATCATGAAGGGGTGTTGAATTTTGTCAAATGCATTCTCAGGATCTAATGAAATGATCATGTGGGGTTTTTTGTTTGTTTATATAATGGATTATATTGGTAGACTTCTGTATATTGAACCATCCCTGCATCCCTGCATCCCTGCATCCCTGCATCCCTGCATCCCTGCATCCCTGCATCCCTGCATCCCTGCATCCCTGCACCCCTGCACCCCTGCATCCCTGCATCCCTGCATCCCTGGGATGAGGCCTCCTTGATCATGATGGATGATCATTTTGATGTGTTCTTGGGTTTGATTTGTGAGAATTTTATTGAGTATTTTTGCATCTATATTCATAAGGGAAACTGGTCTGAAGTTCTCTTTCTTTGTTGGGTCTTTGTATGGTTTAGTTATAAGCTTAATTGTGACTTCATAAAATGAATTTGATAGTGTTCTTTCTGTTTCCATTTTGTGGAAGAGTTTGAACAGTATTGGTGTGAGGTCTTTTGTTTTTGTTTTTGTTTTCTGTTTTTTTTTTTATTGCTAAGTTGGATGTAAAGCTGTAGTGTAGTATACCTTTCTTTCTTTTTTTTAATCCATCTCTTTTTTTCTCTATTTTTCTTTTGCGTATTTCTTATTTACATTTCAAATGTTATTCCCTTTTCGGGTTTCCCTTCCATAAGCCACTCTAACCCCTCCCCCTCCCCTTCTATAAGGGTGTTCTCCTTCCCATCCACCCCCTTTCTGTCCCCCTGACAATCTCATACACTGGGATTCCAACCTTGGCAAGACCAAGGGCTTCCATTGGTGCCCAGCAAGGCCATCCTCTGCTGCGTATGCATATGCATACGTATGTATAGTCTTTCGGTAGTGGTTTAGTCCCTGGAAGCTCTGGTTGGTTGGCATTTTTGTTCATATGGGGTCTCAAGCCCCTTTAGCTCTTTCAGTTCTTTCTCTAATTCCTCCAATAGGGGTCCCTTTCTCTGTTCAGTGGTTTGCTGCCAGCATTTGCCTCTGTATTTGACATGTTCTGGCTATGTCTCTCAGGAGAGATCTATGAAGGTCTATGAAAGTCTGATAGAATTCTGGACTAAACCCATCTAGTCCTGGGTTCTTTTTGTTTGGGAGACTTTTAATAATTGCTTCTATTTCTTTAGTAGTTATGGGATTATTTAGATGGTTTATCTGATCCTGATTTAACTTTGGTACTTGGTATTTGTCTAGAAAATTATCCATTTCCACCAGATATTCAGATTTTGTTGAATATAGGGTTTTGTAGTAAAATCTGAATTTTTTTTTATTTCCTCAGATTCTGATGTTATTTCTCCCTTTTCGTTTCTGGTTTTGGTAATTCGAATACACTCTCTCTGCGCTGTAGTTAGTCTGGCTAGGGCTTATCTATTTTTTTGATTTTTTCAAAGAACCAGCCCCTGGTTTTGTTGATTCTTTGTATAGCTTTTTTTTCCCTACTTGGCTGATTTCACCTAAGAGTTTGATTATTTCCAGCCTTCTACTACTCTTGGGTGTATTTGCAGTTTCTTTTTGGAGTCACTCAGAGCTATTAGTTTTCCTCTTAGCACAAATTTCATTGTGTCCCATAAGTTTGGGTATGTTGTGCCTTCATTTTCATTAAATCTAAAAAGTCTTTAACTTCTTTCTTTATTTCTTCCTTGACCAAATTATCATTTATTAGAGCATTGTTCAACTTCCATGTATATGTGAGCGTTCTTTCCTTATTGTTCTTGAAGACCAGCTTTAGCCTGTGGTGGTCCGATAGGATGCATGGAATTATTTCTATCTTTCTGTATCTGTTGAGGCCTGTTTTATGACCAATTATATAGTCAATTTTGGAGAAAGTACCATGAGGTGGTGAGAAGAAGGTATATCCTTTTGTTTTAGGATAGAATGTTCTATAAATATCTGTTAAGTCCATTTGGTTCATGACTTCTCTTAGTCTGTCTATGTCTCTGTTTAATTTCTGTTTCCATGATCTGTCCATTGATGAGAGTTGGGTGTTTAAATCTCCTACTGTCAGAGTTGGGGATTTAGCTCAGTGGTAGAGCACTTGCCTAGCAACCTCAAGGCCCTGGGTTTGGTCCCCAGCTCTGAAAAAAAAAAAGAAAAAAAATCTCCTACTGTCATTGTGTGTAATGCATATAATAACGAGGTGTTAATGTGTGCTTTGAGCTTTGTTAAGGTTTCTTTTATGAATGGATTTGGAGCATAGATATTTTGGATTGAGAATTCATCTTAGTGAATTTTTTCCTTTGATGAATATGAAGTGTCCTTCCTTATCTTTTTTGATAACTTTTGGTTGAAAGTTGATTTTACTCAATATTACCATGGCTATGCCAGCTTGTTTCTTTGGACTATTTGCTTGGAATGTTGTTTTCCAACCTTTTACTCTGAGGAAGTGTCTGTCTTTCTCTCTGAGGTGTGTTTCCAGTATGCCACATAATTCTGGGTCCTCTTTATGTATCTTTATGTTAGTCTATGAGTACATTAATGTTACGAGATATAAAGGAATAGTGATTGTTGTTTCCTGTTATTTTTGTTGTTAGAGGTGGAATTATATTTGTCTCTCTTCTTTTGGTTTCGGTGCAAGGAGATTACTTTCTTCCTTTTTCTAGGGTGAAGTTTCCCTCCTTGCATGGGAGTTTTCCATCTTTTATCATCTGTAGGGCGGAATTTGGAGAAAGATATTGTGTACATTTGTTTTTGTCATGGAATATCTTGGTTTCTGCATCTACATTGAGAGTTGTGCTGGATATAGTAGCTTGGGCTGGCATTTGAGTTCTCTTATGATCTATAATGACATCTACCCAGGATTTTCTGACTTTCATAGTCTCTGGTGAGAAGTCTGGTATAATTCTGATAGGTCTGCCTTTATATGTTACTTGACATTTTTCCCTAACTGCTTTTAATATTCTTTCTTTGTTTTGTGCATTTGATGTTTTGATTATTATGTGCTGGGAGGAATTTCTTTTCTGGTCCAATTATTTGGAGTTCTGTAGTTTCTTGTATGTTTATGGGCATCTCTTTAGTTTATGAAAGTTTTCTTCTATAATTTTGTTGAAGATATTTACTGGCCCTTTAAGTTGGGAGTCTCCACACTCTTCTATACTTATTATCCTTAGGTTTGATCTTCTCATTGTGTTCTGATGTGTTGGGCTAGGAGCTTTTTGTGTTTTACATTAATTTTGATAGTTGTGTCAATGTTTTTTATGCTATCTTCTGCCCCTGAATTTCTCTTTTCTCTCTTGTATTCTGCTGGTGATGCTTGCGTCTATGACTCCTGATCTCTTTCCCAGGTTTTCTATCTCCAGGGTTATCTCCCTTTGTGCTTTTTTTTATTGTTTCTATTTCCTTTTTTAATTGCATATTTTATTTATTTATATTTTAAATGTTATCCCCGTTCCAGGTTTTCCCTTTGCAAACCCCCTATTCCATCCCTCCTGCTTCTATGAGGGTGCTCCCCCATCCTCTGGTATACCCACGTCCACCTCCACCCTAACATTCTTCTATACTGGGGCATCCAGCCTTCACAGGACCAAGGGCCTCCCCACTCTCCCATCTCGTTAATGCCATATAAGGCCCATTCAGCTCCTTCAGTCCGTCCCCTAACTCTTTCCTAACTCCTCTACTGAGGTCCACCTCCTCAATTTGAGGGTTTGCTTCAAGCATCCATATCTGAATTAGTCAGGATCTGTCAGAGCTTCTCAGGAGACAGATTTATCAGGCTCCTATATGCAAGCACTTCTTGGCATCAGTAATAGTTTCTGGGTTTGGTGTCTGCATGTGGGATAGATCCCCAGGTGGGGCTGACTCTGTACGGCCTTTCCTTCAGTTTCTGTTCCATTTTTTGTCTCTGCATTTCCTTTAAACAGGAGCAATTCTGGGTTAAAATTTTGGAGATGGGTGGGTGGCCCCACTCATCAAATGAGGGGAGGGATGCCTAACCTCTGGATATGGTCTCAATAGGTTCTCCTTCCCTTTTATGGGATATTTCAGCTAATGTCATCCTAACAGGGTACTAGGAGGCTTTCCTGACATCTGGAACTTTCTGGTTGCTACCCCCATTGCTACACACCTCTGTTAAATTTTCTGATCCTCTGTACATCTCCTCCATTTGCTCTGATACCTGATTCTGCCCCACTTTTTTCTTCCCCCTCTTTTCTTACTCCCAAGTTCCTCTACTTTCCTTGATAATTTTGTTTCTTCTAAGTAGGACTGAAGCATCCATGCTTTGGTCTTCCTTCTTCTTGAGTTTCATATGGAATCATCTTGTATAGATCTTCGTCCATAGAAAACCAGGCTGATCTAAGAAGTAACAAGTCAAGGACAATTCTCATAAAATCTATGGCATTTCCAACTGATTTAAATTTTCTAGTTTTCCCTCCTTCCTGTTTTTTATGTTGGATGAGTAAAGTCCAGATTTATGCTTAAGCCCATCATACAGGGTATCCAGTCACTACAGGTAAAACATTTCTTTGACAGGCATCATTTATCTTGCTCCCACTTGTGATAGCAAATTTCCTTCTTTAATTTAGCTGCTTATAATTAGGGAGGCAAACAAATTTATATTACTCTGTCTCTAGAAGTGAGAAAGAAACTTCGTGTTACTTAGCAATCAACTGCACAAACACAATCTCTTAACCTTTGGAGCAAATTTGTATAGACACCAAGAAGTTATCATGACATCCTAATTGCTATTTCTCTCCTGATGTAAGGGCAATTGTCCTGACCCATCTCTGTAAGAAGGAAACAAGGAACTTCAAAAATCTCTTTTTCCTTTATGTTTACATTCAGAAAAAAAAAATCAAATTAAGAACTTCAAGTGCACTTTTACAAACTTTAAAATGAATTTTAAATTATTTAATACATGCTTTCTTAAAAAGCCAGAGCAATTTGTCAACATAACAGGAAATAGTATTTCAGAATAAAAGTAACAGATAAAAATAAGCAATAATTGGGAGTTCATCTTGGTAGATTTTTTTTCTTCGATGTGTATGAAGTGTTCTTTTTTATCTTTTCTGATAACTTTTGGTTGAAAGTTGACTTTATTTGCTATTAGAATGACTACTCCATCTTGTTTCGTGGGACCATTTGTTTGGAATTATTTTTCCAGTCTTTTACTCTGAGACAGTGCTATCTTTGCCACTGAGGTGTGTTTTCTATATGCAGCAAAATGCTGGGTCCTGCTTATATATCCAGTCAGTTACTCTATGTCTTTTTTTATTGGGGAATTTAATCCATTGATGTTAAGAGATATTAAGGAAAAATGACTGTTGTTTTCTGTTATTTTAGTTGTTAGAGGTGGAATTATGATTGTATGGCTACCGTCTTTTGGATTTGTTGAAAGATTACTTGTTGCTTTTTATAAGGTATAGTTTCCTTCCTTGTGTTGGAGTTTTCTATTTATTATCCTTTGTAGGGCTGGATTTGTAGAAAGATGTTATGTAAATTTGGTTTTGTCATTGTAGTCATAGATTCTTATGAAATCCTGGCTGTGTCTCCATCCTCTTTTGTCTCTTCCCTGTTCTTCATGCTGGCTTCTTGCTCACTTTGCAGTGATATTCCTTTGCGATTGTTGTCCTGGTAGGTGAGTAGCCCTGCCCTAAGAACAACTGCAGGGAAGATATGCACTAACTGACTTGAGATGCATGTGAGTCTCAAAATTGATGACTCAGCCTCTGTGGACATTTTACCTGAAATCATAGATCAGGATCACCTGTCCACGTCTGGAACTTCCAGGGTCCATCTGTGATACAATTAGCATGAACTCCTATAACTTAGTATATAAACACCAGTCCTATAGAAACTACTGTTGAATTCACATAAAATGTGTCAGATGTATTAGGCTTTAGGGGAAAAGAATGATAGTAACTAGGTGTATACGAAGGACTGCTCAGTTTCTCCCTCACCCTCTCTCTGTCTCTTCCTCCCCCTCCATCTCTTTCTTCCCCATGTGTCCACTGAAGGCCTCTTTCCCTCTTTCTGTGTTCCTCCCTTTTCTTTCTGTCCTTCTCTGTCCCCTTCCTCTGCATCCATCCATTCCCAGGCCCCTACTCAGCTCTGCCCCCTGGCTACTTTCCTCCAATAAACCTCATTTTATATTAGACCTGTTTTATGGCTGAATCCCCAAGGGAAGCACCTAGGCAGGGCTTGTTGAGGGGCTCCCTCGCATATCACAGTACCATTTTATAAGACACAACACCAAGTGTAGTAATACCATCTTATGAGGACATTCAGGTACGATTTTTTTAGTATGTTTGTATTGTCTGTGCCTTAAGAAAATACCTGAGCAAAACAAATTAATACGGGAGAGACTTGTGATTTTTTTTCCAATATCATGTTTTCCTGTTACTTTGAGATCTTGGATAGTACAAAACAGCAGGGAGGATATAAAACCAAGCTCCTTGCCTCTTCCGACAACAGATAAATAGAGACATACAGACAAGAAAGTACAAAGGACATGATGCATTCATCAAAGTTACATCCTGACTCAGCATCCTGGCTCCCCACATCTCAGTATCTCCTCATAATGCTATTAGATTATGCATACATCAATGTACTGGCATTGATTAAATTAGGGCCTTTAAGATCTCATCACTTCCCAAAATGTGAGTACCTTTAACTAAGCCCCCCTGTACATATTTAGGTAGGGAGCATTTCATAATAAACTATAGAACAACCCCTTCAGTTAATAACAGTGAAAGGCATTGTAGAATAAGGAAATAGGTAGCTCTTCATTCTTTCTCTTTGTTTCTCTTATACCGTGCTAAAATATTCCATATATTTTTGGAAATTTAACATCATTCTTAATGCCTCTGACAGTTACATATCCATCAAAAGTCTTGTCGCAAGAATGCATTTGCCTGTCAGTGTTCCATAACCTTGTCTAGTTTAGAAATCCAAACCAATGTTGTGGGTACACACACACACACACAAAAAGAAATTTGTAAATAAGCCCACTGTTATCCTTATTACAGCCTTATTCATAATTCCCTAGACTACAGTGGTGAAAAAACCAAAAGGTATTCTTAAAACAATTCAAGAAGATTTAAAGAACACTGTTAAATTTAAATCATTTCTTTGTGGGAAAGTAGATGTGTTTATGAATCTCATTTAAGGGGAGAGAAGATGGCCATGATCTACTCCTGGTATGTTCATTCTTCCTAAAGCCATCACATTTCCTCGCTCAGTCCTTCAGGGATCTTTAAATATTACTTTTCTTATAAGCCTTCCTTGTGTGCTTTATCTGATATTTAATGCCCCTTGCCTGAATGTTTTATATAGATGGTGCTTGTATTTTTCTCCTTCTTATCACTACCTACTGACGTAGTACAGGCTTTATTATTTTTCATGGTACTCTAGAGGCCTTGTACTGCCTGCCTCAGTCACATGGGAATAAGTCCACTACAGTGGAATATATGCATACCTTTGTCACTGCTTGAATTCCTAGTTTATAAATGGATGTCTGGTATATAATTGTTACTTTGTGAATATTTACTGAATAGTTGTAATCATTTCTTTTTTCCACTGAAAATTAGTGGAAAAGTTGTTGTTACATAGTTCTAACCTGAGAACTCTAAGTATCCAAAGGTACTTGCTACTATGCTCCAACCTCAGGGTAAACAACAGCCTCCCTCTGCAAAGGGACAGAAGGAAAGTAGATGAAGGCAGTTAGATGATACATAAAGGTGGGCAAAGAATGGAGAAAGCTCAAACCTGTCTGAGGATACACAGGAGTCTTCATGAAGTCCATGAATCAAAGTCTCAGGAGGCAGTTCCAGGACCTAGAGGTGATAGACAATTAAAATGTGTTGTTGTGGAAAATAAAAAGTATCTCAGAAGAATGTGTGTGACTAGTTTGAATGAAATAGTCCAATAAAAACCACAGTGCCTGTATTGAGGAGATAAATCCTAGCTTTGAGAAGGAGAAAGCTATGGCATAAAGCAGAGATATGACTTCAACTGTGCCAAAGACTGTCTCATTCACTCAATATTCTATCCCTACTGTGTGCAAAGAACACTTTCAAATGAGAAACTGGATCTGAGAAAATCCATAACCTTCTCACAATGAGTCCATGACTGAGCTGAAGGCAGGGATGAGAGCAAGACAGACTTTCAGAACTATTCCCAGCCCTGAATTGACCAATTATAGATGGATATTTTAAAATATAGGGAATAAATGAGCCCCCAAAATACACAAATGCCTGCAAGAGTGCCTAAGAGTATGTTTGTGGCACAAATAGAGAAACCAGATGCTGTAAGCTAGTTTGCTTATTCTGAAATATAAAATATTAAAAATAACTCTTGACAGTGTATTTTGAAATTGAGTTAAGCCGAATTAAAATAACCTTGCTCAAGTGAACCTGGATTGTTTTTCTTCTTCACTACAAATGTCTAAAGGATAATGATTAAGTTTTCTTGAATAAAGCATTGCGATGAACTTAGGCATTGCTAGATTTAAAGTAGGTCGATTAACTCAGTTGTTGAATCATTGATTCATTTGCTTGTAACTCAGAACTCTGTTTTAATATATCACAAGACTGACTTTAACTTTATTTTATATTTTGAAATATGTTCTGGATATAAGAAAATAGCAACTTTGATAACAGAGAAAAAATTATAAATCCACTACATGTTAATATTTTTTCAGTGACAAACTAAGGGTTTTCAGAAAAGGTAAAGTAAATTTATTAGATGCCTAGTATAAAAGCAACAAACAGTGACATAGCCCTCCTGTGCCTGAAATATGTGTGTGTCTGTCTGTGTGTCTGTGTGTGTGTGTTTGTGTAAATATATCTACAATATAATCTTACCATAAATGCAATATACCACTATAACTGATTTAGTAATTGGGAAAAAGGGGAACATTGCCATTGGGAATTTATGAAGGGAACAAAGGGCATGTACACAGCACTTGACAACAATCTTACATGGAACTGAAAAATGTTATGCTCAATGCATCACTTATTTTTAAAATATACAAAATATGAGATATCTAATTGAATAAATGCATGGACTTGTGAATGTCTAGCTTACTCAACTGGATAATTAAAAATGGAAATAAGTGACAATGCAAAAGATTTGATAGAATTCTGTATTTATGATCAATGAATTGAAGTATATTAGAGCCTACAAAAGAACAAATATAGAACAGAATTGATGTAGTCCCTTTAACATCAATATCATTGGGGAATATATTAACTCTAATATGATTTGGGCAAGATATCATTTACCAAGATTAGAAATGAAGCGAAGCTATGGATATAGCTTTCTCAAGGTTTAGATAAACTCAAAGATCAATAGTAAATGGATGTGGAACTGGAAATATTAGACTCTACAGAATTTAAAGATAATTAAAGCTATGGAATTATCTAATTAAGGAATAAAAACGTGACTCAGTTGATGGAAGAGAAAGAAAAGCAAGTTAAAAATGAGACAAGCTCACAGATGAGTGTAGATCTTATTCCTCATTAGAGAAGTGTCTTTGTGCAGTAGATAGGATTTAAGAAATTCATAACTGGTCAAAATGCAGAGCATAAGTGTCTGCCATAATTGGCACTTCTATATAACAACCAGTATTCATTACTTAGTTATTACTGTAATAAAGCACCTTGACCAAAGCAAATCAAAGAAAGACTAATTTAGTTGGCCTTAGGATCCAACCGTCAAGAAAGAGAAGCACAGCCACAGGCAGGCACGGTGGTGGCAGCACCTGCTGAGAGCTCACAGAGCATGTACCTGGACCAACTTGAGTCCTCCGAAACCTCAAAGTGACACAGTTCCTCCAGCAAGGCCATACCTCCTAAATCTAACCCAACAGAGCCACCAACTGGGGACCATATATTGAAATGCCTGAGACTAATAGGGATGTCACATTAAAACCACAACATAAAACTTATTCAGAGAATGTTGTGGAAAAGGTGAGCAATGGACTGAAAGAGAGAGCAGTCAAGGAGGGTTGGCCAAAATAATGTCTTCTATTCATGACAGGGCTGCTGCAGCTAATTCATAGCAGTTGTGTTTGCCTGCACTAAAATGAGCCAATCAACATTGGAATTAAATCTGGGGTCATGACACCCCACACATAGCTAAGGAGCTATATTGGTAGCTGCAAGGTGAAAAACAGTCAGTTTCCTTTAAGGATGTGGCCCTTGTTAGGTCAATCATGCTCCAGTGGGTGGCACCATACCCATACATATATGAAAAGCATTACTGGGACTCAGTGGGTTATTTTTTTTAATGGACAATGAAGTTGGAGAAGGATGTAGAATCAGTTATCAAGTGGATCCAGGAGGAGCTGGGGTGGAAGGTAGGCAACAGGGGTGAATACGATCAAAACAGATTGTAATCGTCTATTAAACTTTTGAAAAAACAAAAATAAAAATACATTTAAAGAAAGAATTGATATTTCAGGGAAATGAACTACTTTTGAGTTCATTTAGAAATGCAATCTCATTATATATATATGTATACTTATAAGCAATATACATATATGTATACTTATAATTATATAATATAAATATATAACATTATATAGTATATAATATATAAATATATTTTGCATAATGTTTGAGTTGAGTACATTTTAGGAATATAGAAACAAATGAGATATGTGTGCTGTCTTCAACAACTTCCTATAAGAGGAAAAGATCTGTGAGCAAGTAATTTAAAGATGGTTTGGTTTAATCAGTAATAGAATACAGATAAGATATGCAAGTATCAGAAAAAAAAAGAAAAGCTTCTGTCTCTAAATGTTGACAGAACATTTATATGAATTATATTTATAATTAAATCCAAATTGCTCTCTAGGGCTAAGAGCCTTCTTGCCTATATCCCCATACTTCAAATTTGTTTGAATTCTTCCTTTAAATTTCTGGGAGCCACTGTCCTTACTGCTGTGTATTGCTATCCGTAAATAGCGATTGGACCTCAGCCCTGTGTTTTCAAAGCCAAATGATGTTGATGTCATTTGAGTAAATTAAGTGTTCCAAAATTATTTCTTTAACTAGAAAAATATGCAGATGCTGACCTTTCACATGGATGGCATCAACAGAAATCGACTTGCCTCAGTCCATGCCATGTCACAACAGCAACTGAGCATCTGTTCTAAAGTAGACTGTTTTTTACGAGTTGGCAGTTTTCCTGCTGTATTTGTTCATGGGTATTTGAATATTGTCCATCCTTGTCGTGGGTGGGAGTTGTTTCCCATGTAACATCTTAAATTGAAATGTGCCTAAGGGAATCAAAACAAATGTCAAAGATTACACAAGTCTAAGACCTAGAATAGCTGGTTAACAATTCCAATGGTTTGAGGCAATGTCCACTTCAAAGGAAGGAAAGAGAACTTCCAGAATGCAGATTTCTGTTGCTGTCACCACAAAAAAAGAGTGTTTATACAAAAAGATAGAATGTTCATCAGTCATCAAAACACCAACAAAAGGAGAATTCCAAGGACCAAACAACTGAAGTGAAAAATACCAATGCTCAAATCATAGACCTATAGCAGCTAGAAACAAGAGTAGAGTGCCAGGAAAGAATTGTTCCTTAGATTCTATCATGCAAAGTGCTATACAAGATTAATTTCCATAATTGAATCAAATTGGTCTTTCATTTGGAAATCAATTATGTCCTATTTATAAAATGTAGAAATAGAGTAGGGGAATGACATTTCTAGCTCGAGCTGACTTTCAAACAAGCGTTAGACAATAAAACAATAAGATATGTAAAATGTGGTTTTGCTCTTAACATAAAGAGCACATTTAAATATATTCTTTATATATGCATAGAGGTGTATTCAATTGCCATTTGAATATATCTTAATTATAAATGAAGATACTTAATTGCCAGATATGGCAATTGCTGAGTCAATTTGAATACATTTTCAGTTTATTCATATAGGGAGATCATTACAGATACTACCTACAATTTGGATGTGCCTAATAATTTATATTGATTTGATGTCCAACCTTGATTGGCACACGGTTTACTCTCCATAATTATATTTCTGCCTTTGCTCACTACAGTTTCAAGCCCCCTCTAGCTCATTAAGTAAATGTTCCCAGAATCTGAGATCCCTGAAATGCTTATAGAAAGCATTATATAATGTTGTATAAACAGGTAAAACCCCAACTAGGGCTTTGTTTGTAGGTTGCTCCACTGTTCTGAGTAGACCCTTGTTACCTCGTAGCTAAGGTTCTGACCAAGCAAGTTCCCACATGCTAAATGCATGATGTCACCTCTCCTGGTATTTCTTTATCCTCCACATTGCACACATCCTTTTATTCTCTATGTAAACATTTACTTATTCCTCAGTGAGGTAAGAAGACAAAATAGTTATATCGTGTCCTTTGTACTTATTCACAAATATAAATTCAGCAAAGAGTACCTACAGAAAGTAGAAGTGGAGGCCTGGGTGGAACAAAATTTTATTTTATCATGCTTTTGTAAAATACTTAGGGCTTTCTAGTGAGAGCAAAGAGGCAAGCTGTGAAGGTTACAAGAGTAAGTATTGGTTGATGCTGGTAACGTGCTTGCATTTTACTGAAGAACCTGTGATAAAGGAGAGCAACAGAGAACATTATCCAACTCTGGCTTTCTTTTATTGTTGGTATGTTTGCTTGTTTGTTTGTTTCTTGAGCTCCAGTCTGAATCAGAGGCCAAACTGATGTTCTCTTAGGTAAGTTTTTGTCAACTAAGAATCCCGAGCCCCATATTGTGAAGAGTTAAATTTCAAAAAGTTAGTCATAAACAAGGTCCAGACTACCTGAGGGAGACTATAGGGCTTGCCAGACCATTTGGAGCCACCCCTCCCCTTCCTTCACTCCCTAGAGGTGAGTCATCCCCCTGCTGAGTGTGATGGATCATCCCACCCCACATTGCTGAGCGGCTAGGTAGCACGTACTCATTGCTGATGTAATCCCGCACCAAAAGTAACTGTGAGTCCTTTGAATTAGCCAATCCTGTGTAACCTCGAGAAGTTCCCTGGCTTTCCCTATATAAACCCCCACCTTTAGAGGCTCGTGGCTGTTGGCCCTCTATCTCCTGAGTGAGAGGCGTGGCATGTCGGCCCGAGATCTCCTTAATAAAGCTGCCTTTTTGTTATCCCTTCATGAACAGCTTCTTGAGCTTCTTGGGGCATGCCGCCATCCCAAGACTGGAGTGAGAGTCCCTATTTGGGGTTCTTTTGTTCTTTCATTGCATAGCAGTAAATATAACTCATTAGGCAGAACTTCCTGGGGATATGAAGCATAAGAACTAATAGATATTCTAAGGAATATGGTCCATTATTCAACTCCATGATCCCATGTTCCAATTCAATCTAACTTCTTCACTGCAAATATACAATTCAGAAAAATATAGACATTATCTACATTTTTAGAAATGAGATTGGGCTGGAGAGATGGCTCAGTGGTTAAGAGCACTGACTGCTCTTCCAGAGGTCCTGAGTTCAATTCCTGGTACCCACATGTTGGCTCACAACCATCTGTAATGGGATCTGATTCCCTCTTCTGGTGTGTCTGAAGACAGCAACAATATACTCAAAATAATTAATGTAAATATTTAGGGTTGGGGATTTAGCTCAGTGGTAGAACGCTTGCCTAGCAAGCGCAAGGCCCTGGGTTCAGTCCCCAGCTCTGAAAAAAAAAAAAGAAAAGAAAAAGAAATGAGATCTATTCTGGGTTATCTGCTTAAGACATCTACTTATGCAAATAAGTATGATAAATGGATTACCAGTGCAAATAATATTGTGTATTTCCACTTAAAGATTTATGATTTGGGGAATAACCATAATATTAAAACTCAGAAGATCTGGACATAAGCAAGAACATGAATAAATGCTGCATCAATTTAGTAGCTATTTCCCCTCTTCGAATGCCTATGGCCATACTGTCATCCACCTCCCACCATGCCAGATCTCACTGAAATAAACACCTGTGTCCCCACAAATGAAGACTTTCACTATTTGGAACAAATCCTAAACCATCAAAGACCAAGTAGCAAGTCTTTTTCCTGCCTCACATTCTATTGTCTTTTCTGAGCCCATGGAAGAATGTCTTCTCTAGTTCCTAACCACTGTTTTTACATAAATAATTATCACACTTTTAATAGTTTGAGGCAAATAAAGTATTTAATCTCTCACTTTCCCTGGCTCAGAAACTGAGATCAGTTCAAGATAGACCTGTTTTTTTTTCTTAGATGCTCACTTATCTTCTTTCACGTTCACTTGGGCTTCAAAGATTTCCCCCAGCCCTCTGGGTAGGATCAGGCCTAGACAGTAGGCTAGGTGTAGTTCTTTACACAGAGGCTTGGTGATAGTCGTTTGTATACACAATTCACTTTTTAAAGAAAGAAATCTCTTGACAAGAATAAAATGCTTCTTTTAGGAGCGTCCATCATGTAAATTATGTCTACATATGATAATGTCCCTTTTGCTAAAATCACCTGATTATGCACAAATGAAGACAGTCTCGTTCATTTCTTTTGTATTTTCAATATGTTGCCCATTTTTTGTCTTCAGGTATTACAAAAGGCTTATTAAACTGCTGAATAAAAATGTCAGAGGGATTTTTTTATTTTTGTTCTTGTTTTTTACTTTTGAAATCAAATAGAAATATTCTCTATAAAATTTATTCTTCGAAAATTTCACACATGTACACAATGTTTGTTGATTACATCCCTTTCCTCCGGATTCCCCTGCCTCCCCCCACAACACATCTCCCTCCCCACTTCATGCTCTATTATTTTACATATTATAATTAAATTTACAATTGAATCCAATTGAGTTTTATCTCCTCTGGGTTCGGGCCATCTATTGGGGCATGTGAAACCTATGGTTGTCAAACCTCAAGTTAACTTCCACTCTTTCAGCAGCATCGATTCTGAAAGGTCTGCAGTTAGGGGTACGGCCTTTAAACCCCTTTCCTCCATTTTAGAATTTTCAAGTGCCTTGATCTTATACAAATAGATTTTGTAAAGATTACCACAAGTGCTGTGAACTCATATGGGAAAGGGCTATGTCATGTTCAGGGAATTGCATTTCACAGCAGTTCCCATCATCTAGTACTTACATTCTTTCTACCTCCTTCTTCTGCATTGTTTTCTATGCTTTAGGGAGGAGGTATTGGCTTATGTGTCCCATCTACAGCTGAGCACTCTGGACCATATTCTCAGTACTCTCATGAGGCTCTTCATTAACACTACCCATTGCAATATGAAGCTTATATACGAGAGGCTGAGAAGAAGCCAGATCCATGGATATAAAACCAATACAGTGTAGAATACAGTTTGATAAAACGGCCATTAGAAAAAAAATCCATTGTTCGTATGACTTGCAGAGTCCTAGGCTTTGACAATGATTATCGTATTAGGTGCAAAACTCCACTAGCTCATTAGCAAATATAAAATATAATTTCAAATGTGCTTGAAAACAAGTATGGCTCATAGGTGAGCAATAGTCCTCACAGAAGGCATGTGTTATTAAATAAAAATCTATGTGTGCCCTCATGGCTTATTGATTGAGGAGTTTGCAGAGGTAACCAAAACAACACAAGCTATTGCCGTTGCTCTTGGTTGCCTGTCGTAAGCCCATATTGTTAAAGACATAGCATAGAAATCACCCTTGAATTGGCTATGAGTCATTCTCCCTGCTGCATAGTTTTTGCTGTGCTAGAAGCTACTGTATAGGATGCTAAAGGACATCAACTTTCTTATCTAATATTGGACTCTGCAAACACTTATACCAATCAGCCATTGTGCCCACTAATACAATAATGGCATAACTGTTATGGTGATCAACAGTCATTCTCTTGATTTGACATAAAAATATATTTTTAACATTTAATATGCTATACTGTGAATTTAAAGTATTAATTAAAAGTGTGTTAATATTGGAAAGTCATTTTGCATGATTATTTCAACTATGATTTTTAAATTTCCAATGATTTTGATTTTTAGCATGGTTTAATTTTATATTGACTTCAATATTTTGAATACTAAAAACATTAATATTTAATATTCAAAAATTAATATAATGTGTCAAAATTAATTTTTTTAATTTTGAGTGATCTATGTGTCCTTAGAATATACTCACCTTCAGATTTTACATATTTGAAATAATCAACTATTTCCTGTATATAAAAACCTATTTTTCTCATGGTTTTCTTTTACACAAGTCAGTAAATTCTGGTTTTAATAGCAAAATTTAATAATAACTTAATAACAAATTTAAGGAAGTGACATAAATAACATCCTGAAATAATGCAAAAATAAATTGAAGATGACAAAATAGGTGAAAAGAGACACCCACATGCACTTTCATGTTCACATTAAATTTGTTAAAATGTCCACAATGCTTAGTGTGATTAAGATACCTAATGTGATCACCACCAATGAAGCAACAAAAGACTCCTGATAGAAAAACAATCATAATAAAACAATAAAATTGGAATCGTCAAAATTCCTGACTTAGATTCTCAGGATCTAGCAACCAAAACAGCACCATCTTAGCATAAACCCTGACTTCAGAAGATAGAACTGAAGGATTTTCAATATATCACTGTAGGGAATGGGTTTTTAAGACTCTCAAAGGACAGACAAAGAAGGCGGAAAGTAAATGGAGTGATGCTGGAGGGAGACTTCATCACAACAAAGGGAAGAGTCACCAAGGAAAAAAACAACCTAATGATTAGGAAGCTCTTTGCAAGCTATTCATCTAAGAAAAGATTAACTTCTAGAATACAAAAGGAGTTTGAAAACCCAGTTACAGGCCTGAAAACTGCCATTTAAAAACAGGTCAAAGATCTCAGTGCATAATTGTGAAAAGAACATAACCTGTGGTCAATCAGCACATGAAAATATGCTCCATGTGTTTAATCATTGGATAAATGGGATTCAAATTTGCCATGAGATACCATTTTACTCAGCTATTCACAACAAGTAAATACTAATGTATGCTGTCCAAACAGCAGAGTAAAGGAAACCCATATTTATCATTTTGGACACCAAGAACTGTATAGAGGCTCTTCAAATGCTTCAATTAAAACTAACAAATGATCTAGTATACTACTGCTTAGGTTTCTGTACTAGAAAGCTTTGTGACACTGGAACAAAATGTCTAACAGAAACAGCTTACAAGAGGAACGATTGAGTTTGAATCCAGACTTAAGAGTGTTGCAGTCCGGGGCTGGAGAGATGGCTCAGCGGTTAAGAGCACCCGACTGCTCTTCCAGAGGTCATGAGTTCAATTCCCAGCAACCACATGGTGGCTCACAACCATCTGTAAAGAGATCTGATGCCCCCTTCTGGTGTATCTGAAGACAGCTACAGTGTACTTATATATATATATAATAAATAAAATAAATCTTTAAGAAAAAGAGTGTTGCAGTCCGTCACAGCAGTGAGGTCATGGGGTGTTTATGAAGAGGAGAGTGCATGGCAGAAATGCTTACATCACGTCCTACTTGGAAGCAGAAGAATCACAGTTGGGAGCAGGGGAAGGTGTTTGCCCTTCAAAACCCACCTTTAACTAATGCATGTCTTTGAATGAGCTGCTGCTTTTTTGTGCTATCCTTTTTGTTGCTACTAAAGATAAAGTGGGTGACTATCCTGTTATCAGTCTTTTTCCTAACACAGGCCAACGGATGTAGATGATCATGGTCTAAATCTTCTGAAACTGTAAGTTCGAACAAACCTTTTCCACATTCAAAATGTTTCTTTCATGTATTTCTTACAGTGATAGAGCTTACTAACCGAACCATGTATCATGTTACAAAGCCGTACTAATTTAAGAAATCGTTTTACTAATATGAAAATGTTAACATAAAGCCAGACATAGTGATTCATGACTCTAGTCCCACATCTGGAGAGCAGAAACAGGAAGATCATGAGAGTCTAACTGAAAAACTATGTACACACGAATACACACACTCACACACACACACACACACACACACACATCATATCACATAAACACATATATCACATATATTTATATTTGAGAGGAGAAATTTGTTATGCAAATCTAAATTTTAATACTTATTAGGGTAAATCAGTAAGACCTCAAGACCTGGGCAAATTAATGAATCTCTGTCTCAAAAGAAAAAAAAAGTTCTCAGGTTTCAGAAGTTAAGTAGGGCCAAAAGCCTTTCAGAGTCCTGTGAATGGACAAGGACACTGGAAGTCCAGCAGTGGACTAGCGCCAGGACTTTAAAGATCCCAACAATGACCCGAAGCCTAACATTCCTCCTCAGAGCTGCTGAAATTCTTTGTTTGCTGAACCATCGACAGCTGAACCTGGGAGAAGAGCAACTAGAGGCCTCTGGAGTTTCCCATCATTTTGCTGTCTGATGTACTATACTGTCTTATGTGTCTTCACCTGAGGCATATATAAGGAGCTGTGATGTGAATAACCTTGCTGACTTAGGTCATCACTCTTGCAGCACTCGTGATCACAGCTTTGACTCTTTCCTATCTCATCCACGGTCCTCCCCATTCATGTCCTATCGTGAACCCTGGAAGAACATCAGCTTTGTCTTACTCAAGATATAATTTACTGATGACCAACATAACCTTGCACGTGGCCATATCTTAGATTCAGGTTAGAGTACTGTTACTTAATTGATTGATCAATTAACCAATAGATATAATGCATGAAAAGAGAATAAAAAACTACGAAATAGACCCACACATTTAGTAGTAAACTGATCTGTGACCAAATTTCCAAATACACATAAGAAAATGAATTTTGCTAATGAAATGCATTAGGAAAGGAAGGGATTCACACACAAAGCATAAAGCTAGTGAACATCACATTAAAGCAGTCTCACAGTGGATTAAAGTCTTATATATAATGCTTGAAAACAGAAGAGCGCCTACGCAGCATTGTCTTACCAATAATTTTTCAACCTTGAGTGCTCAAGGAATGAGAACATAAATAGACAAATGAGATTGCAACAAGCTAAATTTTTCCGCACAAAAAGGAAACAATTAACAGCGTGAAAATACAGCCTGTAAAGTGCTATAAAATGTTGTCATGCGTTTAAGATCCTATAAGTCGATTTACTATCAAGAATCCATCCGATTAAAAACGGGCTAAAGGTCTAAATGGCATTTATCAAAAGAAAGCATAGAAACAGATGAGCCTCAATATCATTAATCATTAGAGAAATATAGATGAAAACCCACAGTGAGATATAACTTCACACCCATCAGCCTGGCTTGTATAGAATTGCTAAGTTTTGGCAAGGATATGGAGGATGGAGAGTCCTGGCACATTGAAAATATAAATTGATAGAGCTATTGTAGAACTTCCACTAATGTCAAAAGATTAAGTTATCTCAGGATTCAGCAATCCCACTGTTGCATGTTTGTCCCTAAGATCTGCACTCAAAATATCAAAGGGATAGCTGGCTTCCTCATTCCTGTGCATAACACAATATTCACAAGAGCCACGTTATGCAATCAAGGGAAAGCTCACCAGTCAATGAGTGGATAAAAGGCTCACGCATATACAATGGAATTCTTTTGGCTTTATGAAACTGATTTGTGCCTTTTGTTAGCATGGGTGAACAGAGAGTAGGGTGGTACAGATATGGAAACAAAACACACATCTGTTCAACCCAGATAACAAAGCAATGAGTGACCAAAGTAACCATTCCACCATCTCTAACTTACCCATCAATGAGCGTGCTTAGTTTACTTATAGGAATGCAAGTGAAAGGGTATTTCCACAGGAGTGCACAGGAGGCTCAGGGTCAACTGTACTACCAACATCCCCACCCAAAATTAGGTCATCACTCATGGAAGCTGCATACCAGGAGTTCTCTGGATGGTGTGAAGAAAATTTGAGATGAATGCCTCCTCTCTACCAGGCAGTTTTTGAGTGGCTTTGAGAACAGAGGAAACTTGTAAATACTGTGTCATGGACTCTCTGAGGCTTGCGATTTTTTTTTTCTAAATCTTAAGTGTCTCCTCCTAGGATTGGTTTCAATTCTAAAGACATTACTAAAAATCAAGTGGTACTTATTCCAGTTAGCTTGACTCAGTCATTCAGAAAACAAGCATCTAATATGTTACTCATCCTTCCATAAGTAAATAGAGTGAGTACTGGTAAATGTGAAATAAAGTTAAAAATAAATTTAAGGAGCTAGAGATCACCAAAATATTCATATATATTTATGTTTATTAAATTTCTTTAGAGTAAAACTAGGTTTAAAGAGAAAAATGGGCATCAAACTGTTTTTGAAGTTTAAACTGTAAAGTCTTGTATAAGGAGAGAGATATGATGGTAAACTTTCAGAGCTTGGGAGGTAGAGACAGGAGGATTACGTAATTGCGTAGTAGAATTTCCCTTAGAAAGTAATAGCAATCAGGAAAGTACTTGGAATGCAGCTGTCTTAGTCAGGGTTTCTGTTCCTGCACAAACATCAAGGCCAAGAAGCAAGTTGGGGAGGAAAGGGTTTATTCAGCTTACACTTCCACATTGCTGCTCATCACCAAAGGAAGTCAGGACTGGAACTCAAGCAGGTCAGGAAGCAGGAGCTGATGCAGAGAGCACAGAGGGATGTGACTTACTGGCTTGCTTCCCCTGGCTTGCTCAGCTTGCTTTCTTATAAAACTCAAGACCACCAGCCCAGGGATGGCACCGCCCACAAGGGGCCCTCCCTCTTTGTTCACTAATTTAGAAAATGCACTACAGCTGAATCTCATGGAGGCATTTCCTCAACTGAGGCTCCTTGCTCCCTGATAACTCCAGCTTGTGTCAAGTTGACACGCAAACCCAGCCAGTACAATAAGCATGGGGCTCCACTGAAAGCCACATGAAGTGACACACTTGTGATCTTTGGAATCTGACTAACTGAATTGGATCCCTCCAGGTTTGATGAAAGATGCTGTCATAAAAATAAGGTGGAGTTAAGGTATGAGAGGGAAACTCCAGTGTTCATCTGTAAGGTGAAAGGTTCAGTCAGGATCCAAAAGCAGGAAATGTCAGTTTCAAGTCCACATCCAGATAAGTGAACAGATAGGACATATGGTTGAGTAGGCTGAACTAACCATTTGGGACAAAGGTGAGCTGAAGTTCCAGAGGTAGTCAGGGAAGACCTCTACTAGTTGTTTGTTGCTGTAAACACCAGGCATCAGCTGGAAGGTTCATGTGGAGTGCTGCCAGTGTCAGGTATTCATTGCTTTAGGGGGCACAGATGAGATGGCTGCACTGTTTCCTTCATCAGCCCTGTCTAATATAGTTTTGATACAACCATGTGCCCCTACAGTGCTAATTCTCCCTCCTAAAATTAAAGATACCACCCTTTCTACTGCTAGGAATAAGTCATTTGTCAATCAGGTGTGTTCTATGGGTCCATCCAAGAGCTATAATAACTATTCCCTGCCTCAAAATGAAGCCAAAAAAAGCTGCTTGTAAAATTAAATCTCCTAAACTTTAGGCATAAGCTGAAAGCATGCTGTTTTAGATGATACAGTACTATGGAGGGCAGAGTCTGATCCCAAAAGATTTCCAGTGAGGAAAATCGTTACCCTCTATCCAACACACACACACACACACACACACACACACACACACACACACACACACACACACGTACTCACTTGCACACATTTGAATGTATATGGACACTTGGAGCACACAGAGAGGGAGCTGGAGAGAGGAAGAGATGAAGAAAGGGAGAAAAGGAGAGAGGGAAGGAGGAAGGGAGGGAGGGAAAGGGGGGAGAGAGAGAGATTTCAGCATATTAATGGTGCTTTGGTTTCATAGCTATTGTCTACTCTGCTCACAAAGAAAATCTAGAAAAGTAGGTAATTCAATTTCTAACTTCATCTCAGGGCAAAGAGACCAGAGCCTCGGCTTGGCTTGGCGAGGTGACTTATTTCAGAGCACTTGGGCAATCTGCATTGTAGCCAAATCTTAAATTGGCGTCATTTGACTGCTGGCTCCGTGTGTTTTCACTCTGGTCTACTGTAAGTGGTGCATTTGGGTAATTTTTCCTTTATATTAATTTTCTAAATGTACTTGGGGGGAAAATAAGATGTGCAAGAGCATTTAAAAAAGAAATTGGAAAATGAAAGTCAGGAGGGCAAGCCCTAAAGCACAATACACCAATTCAGAGAAATGAAGGGCAGGTCCAGCATGGCTCTGGGGCAGGCAGGGGAGAACATGAAATAGCAGCATTGAGGTCAAGCTTACGAGAAGAAATGCCTGTGAGATTGATTCCCCATTATTATTGTTATTCAAACAAAGACCCACAGCTGCTACCTGGACCTTTGGCCTAAACCACAGGCTTCTGTAGTGAATTCCTCTCAAAGGGTTCTTCTTAAGCAACGTTTTAAAATGAATAAAAGATAAAAAAAATATGACAATGAGTGGGACTCCTTTGCTCACTAGTGAGTTCATCGCTTAATAACTTAATAGCTTCAGTTCCCAACATCCCCCCCTGAGAATATTAAATAACAACAAAGCAAGAGAAAAAAACGACTTGCTGCACATCTGAAATACAAGGCATGGTATTTCATTTTTTTTAAGAGCTTCCCTGGCTCACTCAGAAAGAATTGATGGAGGTAGGAGGAAACAGTTGGGGAGAAAGCTAAAAATTCCATTGTCATTTCTAACATCAGACACTCTTTCCCCGAGCACTTGCAATGCAACTCTCAGAAGAATTTGGTAAAGCAAGCATTTTTCCCTTAGGCGGCTTTGGCAAATGTGTTGCACGAGCTAAAATCCAAGTTGCCACCTGTTTCTGTAAGTAAAGGGTTTCATTTCTATTAACTGACGCATGAGCTGTGGATGCTTTCGACTTAACAATGGTTACACGCATCTCACTCTGGCTTCCCCTCTCTTCTCTGGCCCTTGTGATTTCTGTTGGAAAAAAAATTTAAAGAGACACAGGGAGTGCAAAGATGGACTTTATCACAGCGTTAGAGAAAGCATCGGTAAGAGATGATATTGAGAAATGGCTAAAGAGACCAATGTGGAGAAAAATAGTTTCATAGGGTGAGAATAGACAATTGTCAGAAAGAATAGCTCATGGGTGTCCTCTCTCCAGAAATGCCATTGTGAAGGGGAATATTTTCAGGAATAGTGTGGTCAATATCCATGGAGAGGACTGTGCAGCAATGCAAGCTTAAAAACAAAAACAAAAACAAAAACAAATGTAGTTATCCCAGTAAGTACTAAAGAATGAAATAAGTTGAAATTTCCCACTTTACTTATAGTTAAGAATAGCATGCTTCATGCGGGCAAGGATGTGGAACAGGGGAATATTCCTCCATTGCCGGTGGGAGTGCGAACTTTTACAACTTCTGTGGAAATCAATTTGGCAGTTTCTCAGAAAACTGGGAAGAGTTCTACCTCAAGGCCGAGCTATACGACTCCTTGACATATATCCAAAAGATGCTTCAACATCTCACAAAGACACTTGCTCTACTATGTTCCTGCAGCTTTGTTTGTAATAGCCAGAAACTGGAAACAACCTAGATGCCCCACGATTGAAGAATAGATAAAGAAAATGTGGTAAACTTACACCGTGGAGTATTATTCAGCTATGAAAAACTGAAACATCAAGAAGTTTGCAGGCAATAGGATAGAACTTGACAATATCATCCTGAGTGGGGTAGCCCTGTCCCCTCAGGGCATGTATAGTATGTACTCACTAATAAGTGGCTATTAATCTTAAAGTACAGGCACCATACACTTACAGACCAAAAGAAGCTAAACAAAAAGGAGGCCTAAGCAAGGATTGAGACTTACTTAGTGTTGTTTCCTCACTTAGAAGGAAGAATAGTCATAAAAAGCAGACGGAGGGAGGAAAGTGGAAGAGAGGGGGCATGAAGAGAGAAATGGGAGATTCAGGATCAGGTGTGGGGGAGACAGGAGAGGTGGCTAGATGGCCATGAAAATGAATGGAAATATGCAAGCAACAGGGGTGAGGAGGTGGGGGCATTTTCAGGAAAGACAGAGACCTGGGATAAGGAACATGCTCAAGAACTAATGGGGGTGACCTTAGCTGTAACACTGGAGAGGTGAATCAGGAGAGAGTACCTCCTGTAGCCAGTAATGAACCTCAGTGGAAGGATTGAGACACCAATCGACCCACAAAACTTTCATACCAAGATTTAGCCTCTCTAAAAGTAAGGCTGACATAGGGGAAGGAGTAGAGACTGAGGGAATAGTTATCTATTAATTGGCTCAACTTGCCATCCCATAGGCAAGCACCAATCCCTAACGCTATTGATGATACTCTGTTATAATTGCAGACAGGAGCAAGTTGTCCTCTGAGAGGTTCTACCCAGCAGCTGACTCATACAGATAGATAGAGACACCCACAGCCAAACAGTGGATTGAGCTTGGGGACTCTTATGGAAGAATAGGAGGAAGGATTGCAGCCTCATAGAGGATAGGAACTCCACAGAAAAACCTACAGAATTAACTCACCTGGACCCTTGCGGATCTTAGAGTCTGAACCACCAACCAGACAATATACATGGGCTAGACCTCGGCCTCAAATGTAGCAGATACACGGTATGACATTCGTGTGGGTTCTGAACAACTGTAACAGGCTGGGGGTGTGTGGGGCAATCCTAAAAGCTGTTGCCTGTATGTGGGATATGTTGCTCTAGCTGGGGTACCTTGTTTAGCCTCAGTAGGAGAGGAAGTGTCTATTGTCACAGAGACTTGAAGTGTCAGGGTGGGAAGGATACTCAGGTGGGTACATGCTCTGAATAGGAGGGGAGGGGACATGAGGAAAAGATTGTGGGAGGTAGAGACAGTGAGCAGGGTGAAAGTGAACAAATAAAAAAATTAGATTAAGTTAAAGCAAAAACAAATAAGAGCTATAGCATGTTTCTGGAATCCTTCCTGCTCCCTGTATCAGCTAAACTCAATTTCTTTACCAAATTGTTGTTCTAATCTTTTTGTCCTGACTTCTGTAAACATGACTGCCTCAGAGAAACATTTGCTCAAGGTCCTTAGTCACATATATGAAATTTCAAGCCCATCAATGATGAAAAATGTCAAAATGACACTTAATAGCCTGTAATGTAGAAACTGTAGACTGAGAACTAACCTTTCAGAATGTTAGCTCAACTGGGGCCACCAACATAAAAAAGGTGAGTTCTCTTACTCTCCAAGTGGTGATTGGTTTCTCCATGATCTTATTTCTGCAATGCAAAGTCTTGTATTTCCATATTTGTTAAGTCCCCCTCCCTGTGTTCTTGTGGAATTGGCCAATAACATCATTCTGTGAAACCAGTGCTTCCAACAAATCGGAAGAGACATCATCATTTATGTGAGTCATAAAAGGCAGGAACCATATTGTCTGGGTAGGCTTAAACAAATCCAGTTTTGGGTGTGGTGCAAACTTTAAAAAAAATTTACCTTGCCAAAATAATTTCATTTTGTCTTCGTTTGGACAACACAGGGATTATAATTCTTTGTTTCTAACACCTATGTGATTAAATACCCTTTACACTATTTTCTGGGTGTTTTTCTGATATGAGTGACAAATTCACATGTGCCAACTCTTAAGAAAGGGGTCATGGGTACAATTTTTGAGAAAGAAAGACTCTACAAAAGCAAACCTCTGATATTTGGGGCGTTTTAGAAAGTCATATCTTCATCCTAGGCCAACACACAACTCTGATCTCCACTCACTTGAATAGTGCAAAGAACTAAAGAATTTTAGATCCTGGTTTCACAAATTTCTGATAACAAAGAAGATCCTGTCTATCTTGTTATTTTAATGTACACGTAACAGAATCTAGGGGTATATCTGAAAATAGAAAAACTCAACTGAGAAAATGTCTCCAAATATTTTCCTGTAGACAAGTCTGTGAGGCACTTACTTGGAGAATGATTGATCAAGGAGATACCAGCTGCATGTGGCTGGTGCCACACCTGGGAAAATGATCCGGCTGGGATAAGAACACAGACTGAGGAAGTCACTGGAAAACCAGAAAGCGGCATTCCCCCGAGCCTCTGCATCAGTTCTCACTTCCAGCTTCCTGGCCTATCTTGCCTTCATGATGGACTATCACACAGAACTGCAAGACGTAATAGACCTCCTTTTCCCAAAGTTGACTTTGGTTAGGATGTTTATCATGATGATAGTAAATGGTCAAGGCAAAGGTTTTCCTCAATCACTTCCAAGTCTACTGATGTCTCCCAAGGTATCCAACATCATGTTAGACTAAATATAAGAGAAGCAAGATCCTCAAAGCCTTATTTATCCTCAGTCTCCCTAGATCTGTGCATCAGAAAATTACGGTAAAATCCTAGACAGGAACATTGAGACAGGTGGGGGAAGAGTGTTACGTTCAAGGTTAAATAACTCTTTCTTTCCTGAAAACACACTGGTCTCTTATTTTCTTAGTTTGGTGAGGGCAAAATGTAATGATGACTTCAAGGCAAGTGAACTTAAAATCAACTCTTTCACATGTGAGATGATAATTTTGTCTTTGGCCATCTGCAGCGACAATGGAAGAAAATTTTCACCTCAGATCTTGAACAGTTAACAAAGACAGCCAGTTCCCTCACATTTAATGTGAGTTTCAGCTTATGTTTTGCCATGAACATTGTTGATAGTCTGTAGATGAGGAAGGAAATATTGATATATTCCAACTGTATCCTTCACCATCAGTTCAAAGGTTTGTCCTTTAGCTAGAAAATGTGCTCAATTTCAAAGGATTTCCTTTTGAACATGATCCTACTTTGTGTGTTTTGCTTTGCTCTGATTTCCCATCACTCTTTCTTGCAATGAATGGGTGAACAAAGGTGCTGGTGTCAGTTCACAAAGAGCAAAAAGACTTAATAGGCAGGAGGAAACATCTGGCCACTTAGATGTGACTCTGTGAACCAAGGGTAAGTCACTTAGAATTTTTTCTTGATAATATTTTCTTTGTATCCTAGATAAGTTGAAACTAGTTTGGAAGGTTTTGGGTTGTTTTGCCACCAGAGGACAGAGTCGAAATAATCATGAGCTTCTCACATTGAGAAGGTGTTCTAGGGCTGGAGAGATGGCTCAGCCATTAAAGGCTAGAATCACAACCAAAAATAGAAGAGAAGACATTTTAGAAGGGAGAGTAAAAAATTTTCTGGTAAAGATCTACAACCTATTGGCTTCCTCATTAACTGTGTGACTGACTGAGCACCTGAGGATACATGAATGCTTCAGTGTCTTCACCCACCAGTTGTCCGGTGGGTAAATATGAGTATCAAAATAGCTAAGGCATCTACATGCAGCTTAAAGCTTGTAGAGACCCAGTAAGAAAAAAATTAGAGGTTATCATTCTAAAGGGGTAGTGCTGAATGATAATAAACAAGATAACCCAATTGAAACTCTTTTGAGATAAAAAGTACCACATATTGTGCAGGGTGTCACTTCACTAATTTTTTCTCAGCCTGTTTATCCTTTGAGTAGAGGAAGCCTACTGACTTGTTTGAGTTAATTTTATATCCAGCCACTTTGCTGAAGTTGTTTGTCAGGTTTAGTAGTTCTCTGGTGGAATTTTTGGGGTCATTTAAGCATATTGTCATATCATCTGCAAATAGTGATATTTTGACTTCTTCCTTTCTGATTTGTATCCCTTTGACATCCTTTTGTTGTCTGATTACTCTGGCTAGGAATTCAAGTACTATATTGAGTAAGTGAGAAGAGAGTGGGTAGTCTTGTCTAGTTCCTGATTTTAGTGGGACTGCTTCAAGTTCTTGTCCATTTAACTTGATGTTGGCTACTGGGTTGCTGTATATGGCTTTTACTATCTTTGGGTATGGGCCTTGAATTCCTGATCTTTACAGGACTTTTATCATGAAGGGGTGTGGAATTTTGTCAAATGCTTTCTCGGCATCTAATGAGATGATCATGTGCATTTTTTCTTTGAGTATGTCTATAGTGGATTACATTGATGAATTTCCATATAATTAACCATCCCTCCTACAGCTCTGGGATGAAGCCTATTTGACCATGATGGATGATTATTTTGATGTGTTCTTGGATTTGGTTTGCAAAAATCTTATTGAGTATTTTTGCAGCAATATTCATAAGGGAAATTGGTCTGTAGTTCTCTTTCTTTCTTGGGTCTTTGTGTAGTTTAAGTATCAGTGTAATTGTGGCTTTGTAGAACAAATAGCAGGTAGTGTTCCTTGGGTTTCTATTTTTTGGAATATTTTGGAGAGTGTTGGTATTATGTCTTCTATGAAGATCTGACAGAATTCAGCACTAAACCCATCTGTTCCTGGGATTTTTGTTGTTGTTGTTGTTGTTTATTTTCTTTTGTTTTTTTTGTTTTTTTTTTTTTTGGTTGGGAAATTTCAGGTTTCTGGAGGAAAAACTGGGAAAGGGGATAACATTTAAAATGTAAATAAAAAATATCCAATAAAAGAAAAAGGAGACTGCTTTATATTTTCTGAGGAAAATCAAATCAAGATGGTTCTCAGAAGACAAAGTATGCTCATAGAAAAATACCTCACACATCTAGCTTCAGACAATGTCGGTTTAGTAAAAATTTGCCAGTCAAGATCTGGAGGGGAGGAGAAGCTTCCCAGAAAGCAAACTTAATAAAAAAAATCTATCAGTAGAAATGAAAATATGAGAAGTCAAATGAGGGCCTCTGTCAATTCCTTCTTGGTAGTGATTTCTTAGTACAACTATCCCTTACTAGTTAGATCTACCTATATATTCCTCTAACAACTCATTCAATAACCCTAAATTCAGCTCTTATCCCTACATCCTTCCTTTTTAAAGAGCAAAGACATTTTCTCCTATTTATGATGTCACAGTAAATTATTCTTTTCTCTTAATCGGCCCTGTTTATTTGGCAGGAAAATCGGTTTCTTTTGCCATCTAAAAGTCTTTAAATATATTTTTATTTGGCCGGGCTTAATGACAATGAGTCTGGCCAAACAGCTTATCATATTTTCCTCTCCTGTAGCCATGCCCTTTATTTGAATTCAGTCCCTTCTCCTGATGAACTTTCCTTGGAGCCCTCTTGCTCAGATGTTTTCTGTGCTTGCACAGGGTGGCACAGCAGGTGATGACATTCCTACATTATCACTGGGTGATTGGCCATTCTCTGGTGCTACACCAGACCAAGAATGTTATTTCTGAGTAAAGCCGTGAATTCTAAACACTTAGAATGAAATGGAGACTCAGTAACTTATTGTTGATCAATAAGAATACAAACATTTACCCCATGTATACCAAAGTGCTAAATTGTCCTGAGACCTCAGGAGATGTCTGGACTTGTAGGCCTTAATGAACTTTTGCCATAAGGTCTTTTTCAGACACATGTAAATTTGAATAAGTGATAATTTAAGTATATAAATTATGAACAATGAGTTATATTCAAAATTAATAATAACAGAATAAATGAAAGAGAATGAGAAAGTTCCAGAGTTGTATCAACAGTGCTGAACTTCAAGTCCCTCTTCCCTCTGTTTGCAAGAAGGAAGGACAAACATACTCAATGTTTATTTCTTTCCTATGATTTTTGCCATGGCAATTTTGCGGATATCTTTCTACTTTTAACTTCTCAATTTATACAGATGAGAATGACCTCATCTGAAGCATCTTCTAGAACAATGCTAATTTTAAGAAAACTACAAATTACATTCTGTAAACTGCTAGAGCTATGGGAAATCTTTAATATCTAGTTCAGTGGATTCCAAAACCTTTTATGTGACATCATACTTGGTATTCAGAGTCCTCTTATAAAATTATGTTATATGAAAGTTTTACAATGTATTTAATTTAGTCACATAAAATAAGAATATATTTATGATGAGAAAATGTGAGTTTAGTACCTGAAGCCAATGAGAAGGGCAAACGAGGATGCTGGAAATGGGGAAGAATGTGACTTTTGGGATACTTGCCTTTCCAGGCTCATCCTGCTTTTGTCACTGTTGATACATACATGATGATACTGACATCATCTTTTGTTAGTACTTTTCAGGAGCTAGGTAACACCAACAGGAAGAAATTAGATATACACTCACACACTAGAGAAAATTCTAAAGGATGAGTGAGTTTTCTCTATTTGTGAAAAAATATTTGTGGATAAATATCATGATCCTGTAATTAAGGTTTTAGACATGCAAACCTTTATCCGGAAATATGAAAATATTTTTAAAGTTTTATTTATTGCATGATGTGTAAAAAGAATTTCAGTCTGTCTAATACTTCATGAAAAAAACTTTTCTTGTTTTCTCTTTTGAACTTTGAAAGGACCAGAGAAAATACTTAAAGATTCTGAGGAAATAACAGCAGCAATATTACCCAGCCTCATAGATGGGCTTAGTCAGTTACCACACAGATGAGCTCTGGTGAAAGAGTGGCATAGGCCAGTAAGGTTAACATTGTCAGAGGATATGACAAGGAGAGGCTCAATATTTCTGAAAATATATTAAGTGTGAAAGGAAAAGCAATAGAAAGGTCACAGATATGCTGTCCCTTGCTGAGGTTCTGATATGTGGTTTTGATTCTGTAGAATAGGCACCAAGACTCTTAAAGAACTCCCGATTTAGAAGCAAAGAGGCATGATTGCATTCCATGTATGTGTTGAAATGTACTTGGTGACACAATGGGGTAGTGTTGAATTCTTTCTGCTATATGGCTAGCTAACAATAATGATGATAGTTCTATATACACAATACTGTCCACAAATACATATAAACCTACCTGTCTGATTTTCCTTTGAGACAAGATTTTACAATGAAGCACAGAGAGAGAGAGAGAACATAGAATGCTTTCTGTCTTGTTCTCCTCAGTGCTGAGATTACAAATATATGCCATCATCCCTACTTATGTTGATATTATAAGGTACGTACATTAATTCCCCCTCCATTTTCTTTCCAAGAAATCCTGTCTTATACCCTCCTTCCTCTCTGTCAAACTCATGGTCTCTTTTACTTTAAATGTTGTTGCATACATGCACACATACATATATAACCTTATTCCCAAACACATGAATACAACATGCTCAGTGCTCAGTGTGTATAATGTTGCTTGCACATATGCTTTTAGAATATATGTACATATACACATACACATATGCATACATATACATTATATAGATATACATATACATCATATGTGTATACACAGAGTAAATGATATGGTAGTGATATGGTAGTGTAAACACAATGAGCATTTATTTGTGCTATAAAGCATGTTTACAAACAGCAGAGAAATGTATTGTGTTGTATAAAGTTATAGCTTCATAATATTAAACAGTACTATAGTTAAGTGTATATACATTCACATGCCCACATACAAAGACAAAGCTAAGAAGTACTAAAATGGATGAAATGTAGATATTCACGAGTTAAAAAGAAGGTTATATTCCCTCCAAAACCATAGATATAGGGCAAACCTAAAAAAAACTAGACTTTTTGTTAAACCTCTACAACTATGCAATAGACATTCTCAGAGAGCTTTCACTTATGATGAAAATAAATGTGTGATGGTAGCAATTACAGGCTTACATAATTATGGTTGAAATGGTTCTATTTTCTTTTTCTTCAAGTAGAGATACCAAGTTAATTGATCAAAGACTCCTGATATTTCAATCATCCTGTGTCCATGGCACTGAGCACCAAGTGGCTGATCATTTAGAACACATTAAGAGTTATTTCCTATGTGAATCATTTCAGTCACCACTGAAACTAAGAAACATCGAGATTTGGGATGAATATTACTACCAATACTGTATTATTCCTCAACTGAATTTAAATATTCCATTCTTTCCTTTGTACTCACATTCTGACTTGAGACATTAAAAAAAGACAAAAAACAAACAAACAAAAACAAACAAAAAAAAATATGGCTTCATTTCCCCAAAAATGAAAGACTATGCAGATTCCTGACATCTCTTTCCCCTCAGCAAATTGGCATATACACAAGAGTTGATTATCACCTAAAGGAGAGAAATAAGCATGTGCTGGTTTCTGATCACAAGACAAAACAAAAATGTGGAGCAGATATTGTATAAAACTCAATCCTGGTCCTATGTAGATTACATGTGTAGAACATATATGTACTTGATTTATTGTTTTCTGGTGTCTTTGAGACGGACTTTAAGATACATAGTTGATACATCGGTTCCATGTCTTCTGAAATCTAGAATTATATCAGTATTTACTCCTATGTATTTGAAAATATTGTGCATTTCTGCACAATTTTAATTAGCCCATGCATTTCCTAACTCTGTTTATAATGTTTGCCCTTTAATGAATCAACTAGGGAAAATTGCTTTAAAGCTTTTATAATATTAAAAATAAATAAAACAGTCTTTTTTGATCTTGTGTTACTGGAATAAACTTCCTAATATTTTGTTTAAATTTTTTATAACTATGTCCATTTGTTCATGAGAGTGAAATTCACGAGCCACTCTCCTTATTTTTTTGTAGCTTGATATGAATATTATCTGAGTTTTAAGAAAAGATACAGGTAAATTGTTCATCTCTTAGTTCTCTGGCACAGTATGTATATTCAGAATTAACTCTAATATTCAATGCTTCCTGAATCATGAAAACTACCATCCTGAGTAGTTTGTCATTTCTTCCTGAGTGGGTTCAGCCATTTTTCCTTTGAGAATTACTGTGCTCTTCCCACAATAGTTATTCAATTTAGACAAAGAAGAAGCATTAATTGTAGCCATTCTTATTCTTCATCCCTGACTACCTCTATTTTTATTCTATTTCTTCTCTGACAGTCCTTCTCTTTCTTTATGTCCCCATCAGAGGTATCCCTTTTGTGTAACTGTCTGCACTGATACTGTTCCAATTTTCTCTCTTACAGAAATCTCAAGGACCCACGAAAATGGTGCACATCAGGGTTCAGGAAATGGCCTTTCAATATTTTCAAGAAGCTGAATGCTCCCTCTTGCTAAAAAAAAAAAGACCCATTACCCAATTTCTGAGTGTGCCTTGGAGGAATGTATGATGTCTTCTGTAAAATCATTTGACAGATATTCAAAGAACACTTCATATGTCCAGGTCCAAGGCAGGCTCTGAGTACAAAGTACATACTGGCCTTGTCCTGTTCTGCCCCAAATTCTCACAATGGGATTTGTGATAGATTTTCCACAAGAAAACAATTAGAGCAGAAAGTCAATGAATAGCTATGAGGCAGAGAACCCAAAGGAGGGAATATCTCAGTGTCGAGGAACAAGAAGTTGTCACCAAGGAGTGAATTTGTATGGAGCAATTATGGATAATAGTCTTTGTCACAAAGTATCACCCTTTAACACCGAAGATGATGGAACCTGTGAATTCCTGTGGTCCTTGGCAAAGCAAATCAGTCCATCATCCTATCTAGATTTTTATCAGATGTCTAAAGCTGTATTAGTTACAATTTCTTCTTCAATCAGTTGCATAATCATGAACAGTAGAAGTTCAGTAGTCATCACGAAGATGACTAGCATAGGAATCAGAAATAATGTATATGACCAACTTAACTCTTGTTTTGGAAGTGAAGCACATTCTATCTGATGAAAAAGATATTAAAAACAGAATAGGATAAGACTTGATATCGTAAAAAGGCTCAGAAGCCAAATGATAAAAGTTGCTTGAAGGCTATAAGATATATTTCATGCTAAAGTCCATAAGAGTTGATGATGAAGAAATCAGCAGAGTCAACTCTCAATCAGATAGTGAGAAATATAAGCACGTTATGCCTCTGCAGACATAAGCACCTTTGCATCTGCAGGCATTTTCCCACCTTTTGGAAGAATTGCCTGCAATTTTTACATCATGATCCAATCTCATGGAGAAGAATATTTCATAAACTTAAAGTCCTATGTGCTCCTCTGACTCTGTGTGACCCCGAGCCATGATCTAAACTCTATCAGTCTCGAATTTGGAAATTCTAAAATAGAAACACCTAATTCTTGTTGCTTTGATAAGAATGAAAAATGCCAAGAAAATACTTGTGGACAACTGTAGAAGCTGAAAGTTTAAGTTCAGAATCTGTAGGTGGAAGAACTGAATGGCTCAGGGCGGAGGAGAAAACATTGAAAAAATATAAGTGGACTCACGAATTAGCTGTGGAATTTCATCAAGTTTGTATAATGGGTCTCTAAACTGGAGCTAACTCGGCAAGAACACATTTGACTGGTAATGTTGACTGTAGAAAATTTGCATGTGAAATAGATCAGCTTATGACCTCAGTGCAGATGAAAACTGTGTTTCATCTAATTTTAAAGTTGAGCTCACTTGCAAAGAGTCAACAGCCCATAAGGCTAATAGAGAATGTTTCACTAAATGGTACACATGAAAACATTTCACAGAGAACTCCAGCAGGGTCCAAGGACCTCCATCAGGGACTCCTTTACTCTCTATGAGCTTTAATCTCCCAGCAGCAAGCACTGGGAGGATGCAACTGATACTTATTTGCCACAAGAAAACAACTTGTGGTAGCTAAAATAGGTTATTATATTGTATCTTTATCCTAAATCTATGTGTGTAAATCTCAGTCCCTGGGATTAGGTAGGAAACTCTGGAAATATATAGATACATTTAGTAAATAGGTTGTGAAGGGATAAAGGAAGTTTAGGTCTTGTTTCTTTGAAGCTTTGGGTCCTGGCTCACAAAACGAAGAATTTGTTATCAAAGGTCCAAAGTAGTCATCTCCTGATCTTGGAATAGAGCTATAATATCATGTGCCCAAGGAATCTTCATCCCTTTATAGTAATGTAATGTCGTTAGGCAGTTCATTACAGTAAATATAAATGAAGAATGCAAAGATCACCTGCAGATTCCTACACTTTACAAGAATCTCACATCTTGCTTATTTCTATATTTCTTCCCAGCATTATAAGTGGTGTAAGCCCAATGACTGTATGTGTATAAACTCTGAGTCACGTTGATGTATCTAAGTAATCATTTTATTAAGCAAAATGAAAATTTGTATCATAGTGATTGTAATAAATGTGTGTGTGTGTCCTTTCAGAATTCTTGTTGAAAATATAATCTAAATGTGATGAATGGATTTGTATATGGGGATTTTTGAGAGGTAACTATGTCATGAAGTTGTAACTCTTCTATTGAGACTAGTTCCTTCATAAGAAGAAGCCAAAGAGCCCGCTAGCTGCTTTGATTTTTATAAACACATGCACACACATACATACACACACACACACACACACACACAAACACAGAGAGAGAGAGACAGAGACAGAGACAGAGAGAGACAGAGAAGACAGAGAGAGACAGAGGGGACAGAGAGAGAGAGACAGAGAGAGACAGAGGGGAGAGAGAGAGAGAGAGAGAGAGAGAGAGAGAGAGAGAGAGAGAGAGAGAGAGAGAGGGTAAGCCACCATCTGGATCTTGAGAGGAACTTCTTAAGATTCTAGCCAAGCTGACACTTGGAGTTGGACTTATAACCTCAATAAACATGAGAAATATGTTATTAAACCAGTTATTTATAATATGACAGCAACTTAACTTGTTAATATACTTTTAGCTACAGCACATTCACAGTGTGATTAGCTCAAAACTAGTAACAGACCACAGATGCATGGCCCTAAGAGTTTAGTGTCTTGGGTTTCAGTCAATGTTTTTCTGGAGATTGCTGCCACAACGCTAGTGTGACTTGTTGATTTACTCTGAAATTGAGTTGCCATGACACATTGGACATGAAGAAGGAAATTTTACTTCTACACTATAGGTATATTGTAAATAAAGAAATAATGTTAAATATATTCGTTATGCTCCAATTGCTACCAGGCATTTGAAACAAAGAGACAGACTGAAAAATGCCAGAGATTGAATCAGAAATTAACTTTGATCTTCTACCTACAAATGCGAGTCTGTAGATAACATAAACATCTTAAAGTATTTCATATTTTCTTCAGCAAGACTAAATACCTGGGTCCTAAGTTCAATAATCAAGCAAGAAGTTAGTGACAGGCAGGTTTGACGGTTACTCTGTGTTTCCGGTTCCCTGTGAATTTCCCTTCTTCTTAGGGATCGTTGGCTACCAGCCCATGAAGGCTGAGAGAGCAGATGCAACAAAGGGGGTTCAAAGGGCCATGAGTATGATGGAAGGACATCCAGTAGACAGCTTTAGTGAGACCAGACTACTGTTCAAAGGGTAGGGTATTACCGATGAGAAAGGCTGATTGGTCATAAAAAATTATCTAATTATCACAAGGGCAGGAAGGTCTGATAGATCATAGCACAGTACCAATGCCATGGGTCACAGAAAAGTACTTGCCACAGTATGTGGCAGGAAGGATAGTGTGCGACTTATTACAGAATCATTCAGTGCTTGCAGAAAGCTCTATCCAGGGGCATCCTTCAGATACAATCAGGTACCTCTGCTTAGCAGACACTCTCTAGATAAGGTTAGTGGAGAAGGGGAAGCCCTCCCAAGAAAGGGAGTCCTCCATTTGCATGGAAATCAGAGAGCTATCCAGACATAGTGGACTGCTACCTTAATAGCAGGGTTTCCCTACAGTTCCTATCAGGTAAATTTGAGTAAGTTATCGAGACATGATATTGATATAATGGCTTTAATAAATATCAATTGTGTCTATGCAGTGGATATGAAGGTAAACGGTCTTAAAGTCCATAAAGTACTTCAACCAAAACTTTGTAGAGGGAAATCCTTCAATCCATGCTAGTGATTATATTTATTCCAGTTATGTTTTGTAAAATGAAAAGAATTAGGATACTTAAAGCAGCAGCAAATATAATTTATTTTAAAATGCTTTGTCAACATCAAAACACAGTTAATTTTTTTCCTTGTATGTAAAAATGAATATCAGTGAAGAATATTTTTTTCCTGATAGAGTATTATTGTACCTTAGGTCTAATCCCTAACAAATTACACACACACACACACACACACACACACACACACACACACACACACTTCAGCATGAACTTTTAGATATCTGAGAGTTCTAATACTGTCAGAATAAAATCCATTTTCTTCCTCAATATTAAACCTTGGGGTGTAAGACCTGAGAAATTCCAGAAAATTACCAATTTACTCTGATCCATAAAGATCTTGAACTCCAGGATTTCACGCAGCTCTAAATAATTATTTATAGTCACTGTATTTTTCATTAATAAACTTTCAAATACATATATATTATATATTTATTGATATATATATTTATGTATATATGAAGACAATTTTCATGAGGAACCTATACTCATCTCTCTTCCAAGTGCATGTCTTCCTTTTAGCATATAACCTACTGAGTCCAATTAGTACTCATGGGCAAATGGGCATGGGTGAATTGACTACAGCATAGTCAACTTTTTAAAAATAATTTTATTTTTCTTGGATATGTTATGTATTTACATTTTGAACGTTATCCCCTTTCCCTCTCTTCCATGCCCCTCCCCCTTCCCTCTGCCTAATGAAGATGCTCACATTCCGACCAACCAACTCCAAGCTCAATGCCCTGGCATTAACCTACATTGGGGAAAGAAGCCTTCATAGGACCAAGGGCATTTCCTCCCATCGATGCTGGACAGTGCCATCCTCTGACATATATGTGACTGGCAAATTTCTCCTCAAAGAAAGTAACTTTCCTAGAGCCATTGACTTCCAATACTTCCTTAGCTAGGACTAGGGACTCAGGAGGCCCTCCTTCCTCATTCTAGATTTTTCTTTTAGCCAACTTGATTTTATGCAGGTCTGTGAGTTCATGTGTTTGAGAGTCATCTCTTGTCCGGGAGTTATCACTCCACTACATTGCTCCCCATCCTCAGTACATTTATTTCAAACCCCTCTTTGGTGATGTTCTCTGAGCCTTGGGAGGAAGGGTAAACATAGATGCCTCACCCAAGACTGAACCTACACATCATTTTATTCACATAAATTTGAACAGTTGTGAGACTGTGAATCATCCACCACCCACAGCAAGAAGATTATCTGACCAATGTTGGCAAGAACATGGATCTATGGATCTAAGTACTAATACTCAGGAGTTATTTTGACAAGGCCATTTAGCAAACAGCACCAGTATTTCTTCTTAGCATAAGCATGAACCAGAAGGACTTTCTGTCTTACCACTGAGGTATCTGTTCTTTCATGTTTGTTACTGTACTATTCATAAGAGCTAAGAAATGGAATCAACCTAGATGTCCATCTATTGACAAGTGAATCATGGATATGATGTATGACATGCATATTTAAATATTACTCTGCTGTAATAAAAATAAAAATATGAAATTGGAAGTATGTGGATTTATCTATGAAGTCATCTAGGTCCTAAGAGATGAACTCAACATGTTTTTCTTCAAATTTCTATAGTGTCTTTAAATCTGTTGTTTTGCATCTTTAATCTGGAGTGTGCGTAGAACCTAGGTATCTATAAATAGACTAGAGTAAAAGGCAGAGCTGAATGATCATAGATGCAATGATAGTAAAGAGAAGAATTTTGGAGGCAGAAAATGTCAAACACAAAAGCAGTGATGGGAATGACAAGTGGGAGAATAGGAGAAGGTGAAACAAAGATGAAAACTGCATGAAAAACTACAGTGTGATCTATAATATTGAATCTCAAGGAAAAAATGTAATGAGGGCATTGCAAAACATGGGAGCTCTAGGTAGTTTAGATTGATATTATGAAACAACATGCAAAGACGAATCTTTAGTCTGAGAATTTATTTAATCAGATTGGTGTGAGGACATTCAGTAGTGAATCGTCTTGATCACTGATTAATTTAGAAGGGCTTAGCACACAGTGATTGGTGCCATTTCTAGCAGGCAGTCCTGGGATATGTAAAATAGCAAGCTGAACATAACCCAGTGACTGAGTCAAAAAAGAATCATATGACTAGAGGTATTAGTACAATATGAAAAAGGCAGTTTTCCAGTATAACCATTTAACAAAAGATCTCAGAATATGGAAAAGTCTTCCATGCGTGGTGGGATTAATATTGTAAAAATGGCCATCTTGCTAAAAGCAATCTACAGATTCAATGTAATCCCCATCAAAATTACAACTCAGTTCTTCAAAGAGTTAGAAAGAGCAATTTGCAAGTTCATTTGGAATAACAAAAATTCCAAGATAATGAAAACTATTCTCAACAATAAAAGCACTTCTGGGGGAATCACTATCCCTGATCTCAAGCTATTTTACAGAACAATAGTGATAAAAACTGCAAGGTATTGGTACAGAGACAGGTAGGTAGATTAATGGAATAGAACTGAAGGCCCAGAAATGAACCCACACACCTATGGCAACTTGATCTTTAACAAAGGAGCTAAAACCAACCAGTGGAAAAAAGATAAATTTTCAACAAATGGTGCTGGTTCTACTGGAGGTCAGCATATGGAAGAGTGCAAATAGATCCATTATTATCTCCATGTACAATGCTCAAGTTCAACTGGATCAAGGACGTCCACATTAAATGAGATACAATGAAACTAATAGAAGAGAAAGTGGGTAAGAGCCTCAAACACATGGGCACAAGGGAAAATTTCCTGAACAGATCACCAATGGCTTATGCTCTAAAATCATGAATCAACAAATGGGACCTTATAAAATTGCAAAACTTCTGTAAGGCAAGGGACACTGTCATTCAGACAAAACTGCAACCAACAAATTGGGAAATATCTTTACCAATCCTACATCTGATAGAGGGATAATATCCACTATATACAAAGAACTCCAGAAGTTATACTCCAGGGAATCAAACAACCCTATTAAAAATGGGGTTACAGAGCTAAAAAAAAAGATTCACAGCTGAGGAATATCAAATGGCCAGGAAACACCTAAAGAAATGTTCAATATCCTTAGTCAACAGGGAAATGCAAATCAAAACAACCCTGAGATACCACCTTACAATGGATATGACCAAAAACTCAGGTGACAGCAGATGCTGGTGAAGATGTGGAGAATGAGGAACACTCCTTCATTGTTGGTGGGATTGCAAGCTGGTACAACCACTCTGGAAATTATTTGGTGGCGCCTCAGAAAATTGGACATAGTACTACCTGAGGCCCCAGTTATAATATTCCTGGGTATATACCCAAATATGCTCTAACCTATAACAAGGACACATGCTCCACTATGTTCATAGCAGCCTTATTTATAGTAGTCAGAAGCTGGAAATGTCCTTCAACAGAGGAATGGATACAGAAAATTTGGTACATTTACATAATGGAGAACTACTCAGTTATTAAAAACAATGACTACATGAAATTCTTAGGCAAATGGATGGAGCTAGAAGATATCATCCTGAGTGAGATAACCCAGTTGCAAAAGATCACCTGTGGTTTCCACTCGCTGATAAGTGGATATAAGCCTAAAAGCTCAGAATATCCAAGATACAATTCATAGACCACATGAAGCTCAAGAAGAAGAAAGACCAAAGTGTGGAAGATTCAGTCCTTCTTAGAAGGAGGAACAAAATACTCACAGGAGGAAATACAGAGACAAAGTATGTAGCAGAGACTGAAGGAAAGCCATCCAGAGATTACCCTACCTGGGGATCCATCCCATATACAGACACCAAACCCAGTCTGATGCCAAGATGTGGTTGTTGACAGGAGCCTTATATAGCTGTTATCCGAGAGGCTCTGCCAAAGCCTGACAAATACAGAGGCTGATGCTCACAATCCACCATTGAACTGAACACAGGATCCTCACTGAAGGAGTTAGAGAAAGGGCTGAAGGAGCTGAAAGGGTTTGCAACCCATAGGAAGAACAACAATATCAACCAATCAGACTCAGCTGAGTGCCCAGGGATTAAACCACCACCCAAAGAGAACACATGGAGCAACCCATGATCCAAGTTGTATATGTAGCAGAGGATGGTTTTGTAGGACATTAATAGGAGGTGAGACCCGTGGTCCTAGGAAGGCTCGATGCCACAGTATAGGGGAAGCAATGGATGTTCAACTCTAGGGTCTGTGGTTTCCCTAGTCATAGGCTCTTGATAAGATTTAAAGGAAAAATGTGTGCCTTCCTGTAGTGCAGATCTCAATCTAGCCATAAAATATTATTTTATTCTGTAATGGCCATACTTACCTCTGTTATATCAAAGAATACAACTTGTCTGGAAGAATGGTAACATGCAGGGTCCAACACTAGGCAACACCATTGTTTTCTTTTCTTTCTGAACAAAATGAAAAGTACTCTCTAATACTATAAAATCTACTTATGATGACGGGACCTTTTTAGGCATTCTTAGTAGTTATGAACTTTCCTGTTCTTTAATAAGACCTCAGTTTGGATCCTAGTACTCATTTTAAAACTTTGCATAAATCCATCCCCATATGGTCTGGAGCCCTTTTCTGAATTCTTTGGGTACTGATTCATATGTGTAGCATTTAGACAAACCCAAATACACATGTATAGAAATAAAATCATTTTTAAAAAGAAAGTTCTAGATCCAAATGAAAATGAAATCTTTACTTATTATAACCTTTGGGGTAAGGTTATTGCAGTTCTAGGAGGAATATTATGAACTATGAATATTTATATTGAAAAAACTGGAAACTCTCAAATAAATATCTATTGATAGACTGTAATATATTAGAAATCCTAAAACAAGACAAACCCCAAAGCAGTAGATAACAGAAATAATAAATATTAGAGCAGTTGTTATTGAAATAGAGACTAAGAAAAACAATGCATAGAATCATATAAAGATTTTAATGAAATATATAGAATCAAATAAAGAAAAAAGATAAACAAGTTTGAAAGAAACTAACAATAGATTTGAAAAATACAAATACCCATAGATTAACAAATAAATACTGTGTTAGATGTTTAGATAATGTTATTACAACACCAATAATAAATGTTGCACCATATAGAGCATATATGAACCACAGTGGTTTCATTAAAGTTAAAATTGTGAAGTATTAATCATAAATATTCTCTTATTTAAAGTTGAAAACAAGTCATCAAAATGTATACTTACATGCAATCTCATATGTAGAAAAATACCAGGATTACAATAGAAATTTGCAGAATGGAGAATTACTTGGGGTACGTAGGATATGAACAGACACTAAGGGACCCTATATGGTTATTGTCAATTCCTTCACTGACTTCACAAAATTTGATTTATAAAAATATTTCAGATAAAATAAGGCTGTTCCGTGAGTCAGAGATAACTTCATAGCCCAGGATTGTAAACAATACAACTATACCAGTCCCTTAAAGTGGGAGAGAAATCAGGCCTATGTCTCTCGGGTAGCTGTATATGTTAGAGTTAAAATGAAATGTTGATAGAAAGGACAGTTCTTGACCGCTTGAGTCTTCTTTAATTAGGTCAAGTGCAAGAAGATGAGCCAGCCTCTTTTGCCTCCATGTGTCAGACAGAAACTATTCAGATAAGGAAAAATACAAAGACACAAGAGAGATGCAGTATAGAGCTCGAATAGGCTCTTAGAGAAGTAGATGATTGGATTAGGGCCTGATAACTATCTGACATCAAATGTCTAGAGTCAGCTTAATAGTTAAATGCAACGGCCACAGAAGGGCTCAGGTTACAGGCAGGCATGTGGCATGAGTGGAAGGGGTAGAAGGCATGGAAGTGAGCAGTTCATAAAGGAAGTTCCACAATACATTGGTATCAATGGAGTCAGAGAGACTGCCTTGAATCCTGATGTCACTGATTTTTATGCTGTGAGCAAAATCATTTTCTCTGCCTAAGCCTAGTTTCCTATTGGCATGCCATTCTCACTGACAGAGGCTTACTGGGGCTCAACTGATAAAATATACCCAAACATACATTAGAAATTTAAATATAAATGCCTAACAAAGCAGAGAAATATGTATCATTTTGATAAGTGATTTCATTGAAGGTTGCGCAAGTATAAAGGCAAATCGGGATATCACTGAAATTTTTAGATAGCTATTTATGTAAGTGGACAATCATGCTTATAAGACAGAATTATTAATTTGTCATTTATGCATGCCTTCCACCTAGTTCATTAGCTGCTTCCATACTATCTGTTAGCACTGAAATAATTAATATAATAATTACAAATAAGTTTAGTGCTGACTCTTTTTTTTTTTTAATTAACTTGAGTATTTCTTATATACATTTCGAGTGTTATTCCCTTTCCCGGTTTCCGGGCAAACATCCCCCTCCCCCCTCCCCTTCTTTATGGGCGTTCCCCTCCCCAACCTCCCCCCCTTGCCGCCCTCCCCCAACAGTCTAGTTCACTGGGGGTTCAGTCTTAGCAGGACCTAGGGCTTCCCCTTCCACTGGTGCTCTTACTAGGATATTTATTGCTGACTCTTGAAAGACAGAAGCCCAATGACTTCGGTTTCAAAGCTGGGACCATTTCAACCACCCAGTGTGTCGATACTACTACGGGCTTTGTAGGACAAATATAATACAATCTTATTTTAAAACTCACAGACTCATAAAAGGCACAAATAATAAATATTCAAAGTATGTAGCCACACTGGTGGCAGATTCACTTTTCTTCTCCTTCCTCCTCTTCTTCCTCCTCTTCCTCTTCATCCTCCTCCTCTTCTTCATCTTCCCTTTCAGATATCATCCACAAAGAATATATACAGAAGTGCTGAGTTCTAAACATGCACCAACACATGATTTTAAGCTTTGCAATATCGCCTACCTTGCCTCATGCCTGGAAGTCTCCTGCCATTATCACATGTCTTCTACAGGTTATTGTTTTGGGCAAGTTCTCTGTCACTTGCGCATCTGCTTTTCACAACCTCTAACGGCAATTTAAAATCTCCTTCTCATTTGCCACTACTAATTTTGTCACCACTAATACCTCATGAAAAAATCAATTTATGTGGGAATTTTCATATTGTAAATGAAACATCTTAATCTTTTTACCTAAGATACCTATCAGCATGCATGCATGCATGCATATATACATATACATATATATATGTATATACATATACATACATATATATATATATATATTGCTAGATAGAGGAAGAATCTTCTATATTCTGTATTTGTTATGCACAGGGGATGTCCATGTCAGGGAACTGTGTAAAACATTTCCCGTGGATTTCTATTCAACAAGGAAATAAAGGAATATTTTGAGCTTCTTAAATGTAGCCAGCACTCATGATCATTCTTGTATATCCTTGCCTATGTAGAATTTAATTGTATTAAATAGAAATTGTCACACGTGTAATATGTGGAGGTAGGTGATGGATTCAGACTCCTGAAAAAATATTTTAACATGTCAGAGGAACAACAGACTCGAGAGAAGTATAATTTATGACAGCCATGTGGCTGTGCCTTAACCTAGACAGAGCCAAACCACATTTGAAACTAGGATATCATGGTTAGCAAGGCCAGGCTAACCAGAATAGCTCAACTGTACTGAATTTCAAGCTGTCCCATCATCTTTCTTTGACTATTGTTTCAGAACACTTTTTTCTGACACTTGTTTATGTATGTAAGACTGGATGTCACCAAGTCTTTATATTGCTAATAAATTAGCAACATCTTTCTTGTTTCTCTTTTTTTTTTTTTTTTAGGGAAAATTTCCAAAAGTTTATTTGTATCAACACAGGCAAATACGTATTAAAAAGAGCATGAGATATGCTTTTCCTTTTATTTTTTTTTATTAACTTGAGTATTTCTTATATACATTTCGAGTGTTATTCCCTTTCTTGTTTCTCTTTTAAAGAAAAAAATTAAGTCTATTGGTTTCTCTGAGGGACTCATTTTTTCCCACAAGCTCAAGCACTGGAGATCTAACCTCTGGAATAATTATGTTTGGAGATTAAAGCCTTCAAGGAATGAGAAAAGTAAATAAATTCATAATTAGGTGGGCAATCCAACATCCCGGGAGAGCTAGCAGGAGGAGTAAGAGATTCCTCCCAGTGCTCCTGCCTCAGTGGACATTCAAAAACATTTAGAAAAGGTGACTTGCCAGACACATTTGGACTTGCAGCTTCCAAACTAGTGACACAATGAGTGACTATAACTTAGGCCATTCAGCCCTCAGCATTTGGTTGTGATATACTAGCATATCAACACAGTTAACAGTGTGAAACATCAAGTTGAAACATACATGATGGTGAATTTTAACATATGCATGTCATCATGTATGGAGTCGTCAGTCAGATAAGTGAACATTTATTTACAGCACCCAAGTAAAATTCCTGTTACCTTCCCAGAGTACAGTCTCTTCCTCCTGCCTAGAGGCAAATACTGTTTTGATGTGTGTCACAATGGGTTAAATTTTGTCCAGAGAGATTACAGGTTAGTGATTCTTAAAACATTCTCTTTGTCTTCTGAATATATCCCCTCTTACAGTGTGCCTGAAACTTATCTAGGTTACTTCCTGTATCAATAATTTATACACGCATGGAGAGATTATTTTTCATAAAGATATCCAGCTGTCTCTGCTAAATTAATTAAAAATAATTCTTTTTTTGAACATGTTGTCCTTTTTGTTGATAATTACATAACTAGGTTGTTGTGAGTGTGTTTGTGCAAACTATATCATACCACACTATTATATGAAACTTTTCCACTGTCTGGATTACTGTTTTATATGAAATTATATTTTTTACTCAATAAATAATAAAATTAGTTTAAAATTAAAATATAATTACTCATTCCCCCTTCTTTTCTTCTCCCTCCACTCCCTCCCATATACTCTCCCTTGCTCCCTCTCAAAATTATGGCCTCATTTTCTTTGTTATTTTTACACATACACACATACACATATGTGTATGCAAATACATACAGACACATTTTCTAAACATATAGAGAAAACCTTAAATGTCTATATATATATATATATTATACATACAGGATTTAATAACCAATTAGTGACTTTTGTCTTTTTTTTCATTTGTGTCTGTAATAAAAAGCATATGCAGGTACATGTGTATGTACATGAGAAAGTGTGCATGTGTTATTAGATGTATGTATGCATACCATCACTTACTCTATTCATGTTAGCTGGTTGTAGATAGGTAACAGTGTCCACCTGTGTAAAACAGAAACTCCTCAGATGAGAATCAAAATCTACACTTACTGATGGGTGGGTATAAGGGCTGGTATTTAAAATGCATGGAGAATATTACAGTTTTAGAAAAGCAGCAGTAGTAGGCTGTTCACTAAGGGCCATGGAAGGTGAACAGGTGTATACAGGCACCGATTCCCTTCTATTGAGTGGGGTCAGGTCCAATTTGACTGATGTATTTTATCCTCAAGATATAAGTGCCACTGTTACAGCCTTCAGGACATCTTGTCATGCTAACTGTTTTGTGGTTAATGGGCATTGTAGCTTATTAGGATGCTTGACCACTCCACCATTTTGTATAGCACCTTCAGATTCCATGGGAACTTGCCCTCATGGAGGAAGCTTTCAGGCCATTACCATTTGATTCTTCCAACTTGTGTGTCTGATGTGTGTGGTGTCTTCAGCAGTTGGGTCTTAACTTCAAGTTCTGGGAGGAAGCCAAAGGTAATAACACCCTATATGATTTTGACCTCCTTGACCTAAACTTTAAAAGATGTTCATTGCCTGGCATTTGGATTTTTATTAAATAGTATATGGCTCCTGGGGGAATCTCATATGATGTAACACACACAGACACACACACACAGACACACACACACACACACACACACACACACACACACACACACACACACACACAAATGGATCATGTCATACTGAGATGTAAACTTAAGGATGAGACCTCAGTGGATAGTAGCCAGATCACTGGAGTGCTCCCTCAGAAAAATTTCTGGCACTGGACAAATCTCAGTTAGTGCCTGAAGGAGTGAATTCTTATACAATTAAGGATCCGGGCCTGTAGTTTCCTGTTCCATTGTTCTTTGCCATGTGACTTCTTTATCTTTTTCATATCTGTTCTTCTGTGGTGCCGTCTGCCATCCCGGAGTGTAACCAGAATATTTTCACTAGAAGCCGAAATGAGACCTTCAGCATCTCAAATCCAAAGGAATAAAACTTTTTTCTTAATATATCACATATTTATAGATCCTTTTACTATAGCTTCAAAAATGAGATAGAATACCAATCTTCATTAAATTTAATAATTTATTCCAAATAAAGAAAGTTTATTCTTAGAGCAGAACATTTTGTCTTCTGTTAGTTTATTCAATTAGTAACTTGTAGGAAAAAATTAATATAATGTAAGCAAATGTTTAGAATGACTGGTTTAGAGATCTAAGGTAATGAAGGTGACTCAAAGATGCTCAATAGTTGGTGAATGCAATACACAGAATAAGGCACAATTTTTATTGAGTGATAATAAAAGTGTTTTCCTTATTCATTCCCAAAACTGAACCAATGATTAGATATCCAAATGTCAAGGATGACACCCACCATAGGAAAGAAATATGACTATGATCGTCTGTAGCCTAGTCAGCTTGGCGAGGAGGAGACTATTCCTCTTTTAAGAAGGATCTAGAATGCCTACTCTGGATATGAGGAGGAAAACCGCATGGAAAAGATTCAACAAGCATTATTCATAATTACAGACTAGTCTAGGCTAGAAGGGACACTCATTGGACAAAATCCAGTCCCACCTGCTTTTAGCATGAATAATCTGAGCACTCTTTTCGCTGTGGTTAGATTTGTCCTACTTGCTGAGGGGAAATGATGTAGAAATCAAAAAGCAGTGAAGGGACCTTCCAGAAGCAGGCTCCTTTGCTTTTATTGATCATTCAAATTATATGCAATCCATATAGTCTACAGGAAAGAGGCTTGCAATTAAATCAAAACACACAAGCTACACAAACACATTTGCTATTTAACAACTTCACAATTCGAGATATACTTACTTTAACACTTATTTTTGATGGTAAAAAGATAACAATGCTTATGAATTATCATAAATTAATTATATTTCTGTAAAGATGACAATACATTGTCATCTCTTAAACACTTTTAGAAGACATGGAGCATATTTTTAACATATTTATTTTTTAATTTAATAAATTATTGCATTTATGAAACCTTTCCTTCCTACCCCTCACATGTCTGACCACCCCTCCCTCCTCTTCAACTGAAACTGTGTTGTTACATATACATTTAAACAAATCGACATATTAATCTATTTTTCTTTTCTTTTTCTTTTTTATTGTGTTTTTTTATTGACATTTCAAATGTTATCCCCTTTCCTAGCTTCCAATCCATAAACTGACTATCCAATCCCCCCTCCCCTGCTTCAATGAGGGTGTTCTCCCACCCAACCAACCACTCCTTCCTGCCTCCCTGTCCTGACATTTCCCTACACAGAGGCATCGAGCATTGGCAGTACCAAGAGCTTCTCCTCCCGTTGATGCCGAACAAGGCCATCCTCTGCTAAATATGCAGCTGAAGTCATGGGTCTGAACATGTGTACTCTTTGGATGGTGGTTTAGTCCCTGGAAACTCTAGTTGGTTGGTATTGTTCTTATAGGGTTGCAAACCCCTTCAGCTCCTTCAGTCCTTTTTCTAACTCGTCTATTGGAGACCCCATTCTCAATGCACTGGTTAGCTGCGAGCATTCGCCTCTGTATTTGTCATACTCTGGCAGAGCCTCTCAGGAGATAGCTGTATCAGGCTCCTGTCAGCATGTACTTCTTGGCATCAGCAATATTGTCTAGGTTTGGTGGCTGAATAAAGGCTAGATCCCCAGGTGGGACAGTCACTGGATGGCTTTTCCTTCAGGCTCTGCTCTTAAATTTGCCTCCATATTTCCTCTAGTGGATATTTTTGTTCCCCCTTCTAAGAGGAACTGAAGCTGCTGCACTTTGGTCGTCCTCCTTTTTGAGCTTCAGGTGGTCTGTATATTGAATCTTGGGCAATCTGAGCCTTTGGGCCAATATCCACTTATCAGTGAGTGCATACCATGTATGGATTTTTGGGTTTGGGTTACCTCACTCAGGATAATATTTTCTAGTTCATTCCATTTGCCTATGAATTTCATGAAGTCATTGTTTTTAATAGCTGAGTAGTACTCCATTGCGGAAATGTATCACACTTTCTGTATCCATTCCTCTGTTGAAGGACATTTTGGTTCTTTCCAGTTTCTGGCTATTATAAATAAGGCTGCGATGAACATAGAGAAGCATGAGTCCTTGTTATACGTTGGAGCATCTGTTAGATATATGCTCAGAAATGGTATAGTTCAATTTTCTGAGTAACCATCAGAATGATTTCCAGAGTGGTTGTAACCACCTTGCAGCTGCCACAAGAGGAGTGTTCCTCTTTCTCCACATCCTTGACAGCACCTGTAGTCACTTGAGTTCTTATCTTAGCCATTCTGACTAGTGTGAGGTGGAATCTCCGGGTTGTTTTGATTTGCATTTCCCTGATGACTAAGGGTGTTGAACATTTCCTTAGGTGCTTTTCAGGCACTTAATATTTCTCAGTTGAGAATTCTTTATTTAGCTCTGCTAGAATGCTTTATTTAGCCCTATTTTTAATAGGTCTAATTGATTCTCTGGAGTCTAACTTCTTGAGGTTTTTTTTTTTTTTTTTTTTTTTTGATATATTGGATACTAGCCGTCTATTGTATGTAGGATTGGTAAATGTCTTTTCTCTATCTGTTGCTTGCCGTTTTGTCCTAAGGACAGTGTCCTTTGCCTTACAGAATTCCCATTTATTGATTCTTGATCTTAGAGCATAAGCCAATGGTGTTCTGTTCAGGAAATTTTCCCCTGTGGCCATGTGGCTCTTCCCCACTTTCTCTTCTATTAGTTTCAGTGTATCTGGTTTTATGTGGAGGTCTTTGATTCACTTGGACTTCAGCTTTTTAAAAGGGGATAAGAATAGATCAATTTGCATTCTTCCACAGTTGGACCAGCACCATGTGATAAAAATGCTGTCTTTTTTTCTGCTAGATGATTTTAGCTTCTTTTTCAAAGATCCAGAGATAGAAATTAGGAAATGACAACCTTCACAATAATAAAAAATAATATAAAATACCTTGGTGTGACTGTAAAGAAACAAGTGAAAGGTTTGTATGACAAAAACTTTAAGTCTCTGATGAAGGAAATTGAAGAATATCTCAAAGAATATGGTCAATTTTGGAGAAGGTACCATGAGGTGTTGAGAAGAATGTATATTCTTTGGCTTTAGGATGAAATGTTCTATAAATATCTGTTAAATCCATTTGGTTCATGAATTCTGTTAGTTCCTCAGTGTCTCTGTTTAGATTCTGTTTCCATGATCTGTCCATTGATGAGAGAGAGATATTGAGGTCTCCCACTATTATTGTGTGAAGTGCAATGTGTGCTTTGATCTTTGGTAAGATTTCATTTATGAATTTAGGTGCCCTTTCATTTGAAGTATAGATATTCAAAATTGAAGGTTCATCTTGGTGCATTTTTGATGAATATAAAGTGTTAGTTTTTATCCTTTTTGATAACTCTTCGTTGTAAGACTATTTTATTTGATATTAAAATGTCTACTCCAGCTTGTTTCTTGGGATCATTTGCTTGAAAAATTATTTTCTAACCTTTTACTCTGATGTTTTGTGTGTCTTTGTAACTGAGGTGTCTTTCCTATATGCAGAAAAATGCTGGATCCTCTTTGCATATCCAGTCTGCTAGTCTATGTCTTTTCATTGGGGTATTGAGTCCATTGATGTTGAGAGATATGAGGAACCAAAGATTTTTGTTTCCTGTTATTTTAGAGGTGAATTACACTTGTGTGACTATCTTCTTGTGTGTGTGTGTGTGTGTGTGTGTGTGTGTGTTTTGCAAAAAGATTGTTTTCTTGCTTTTTCTATGGTGTAGTCTCCCTCCTTGTGTTGGAGTTTTCTATCTATTATCCTTTGTAGGGCTGGATTTGTGGAAAGATATTGTGTAAATTTGGTTATGTCATGGAATATCTGGTTTCTCCCTTTATGTTAATTGGGACATTTACAGGATAGAGTAGCCTGTGCTGGCATTTGTGTTCCCCTAGTGTCCATATGACATCTGCCCAGAATCTTCTAGCTTTCATAGTCTCTAGTGTGATATTGATAGTTTTGCCTTTATATGTTACTTGACCTTTATCCCTTACTGCTTTTAATATTCTTTCTTTGTTTTATGTGTGGGGTGGTTTGACTGTTATGTGACAGGAAGAATTTCTTTTCTGGTTCAATCTATTTGAAGTTCTGTATGCTTCTCGTATGTTTATGGGCATCTCTTTCTTAAGAATAGGGAATTTTTCTTCTATAACTTTTTGAAGATATTTATTGGCCTTTTAAGTTGCAAATCTTAGTTCTCTTCTACACATATTATCCTTAGGTTTGATTTTCTCATTGTATTCTGGATTTCCTGAATGTGTTGTGTTAGGAACTTTTTGTGTTTTGCATTTTCTTTGAAGATTGTGTCAATGTTTTCTATTGTATCTTCTGCCCCCAAGATTATATCTTCTATCTCCTATATTCTGTTGGTAATGCTTGGGTCTAAAACTCCTGATCTCTTTCCTAGATTTTGTATCTTCAGGGTTGTCTCTCCTTGCAATTTCTTTATTGTTTCTATTTCCATTTTTCAAACCTGGATGGTTTTGTTTCATTCCTTCACCTGTTTGTTTGATTTTCTTTGTTTCCTCTCTAAGAACTACTACCTGTGTTGTCCTGTATTTCTTTAAGGGAGTTATTTATGTTTTCCTTAACATACTCTAACATCATCATGAGATGTTATTTTAAATCAAACTATTTTTCCTGTGTGTTGGGGTACTCAAGGCTTGCTGAAGTGATAGAACTGGGTTCTGATGATGCCAAGTTGGCTTGGTTTCTGTTGCTTAACTCCTTGCCCTTGCCTCTGCCCATCTGCTTATCTCTGGTGATAGCTGGTTTTGCTGTCTCTGAAAGTGGCGTGACCCTCCTGTAAGCCTGTGTGTCACCATTACTGGGACACTACTGTACCCCAGTAAATCTGGGTACAGAAAGCTGTGGCTCAGGGTCAACTCGGCGAGCAGGCAGAAACTGGAAGGATACTGTCCCAGACTTCTCCTTGATTCCTGTGTCCTGAGTGACATATTAATCTAACCTGGTGTATCATTTAATGTTACTACCATGCATATGTTTCTAGGGCTATTAACTTGATATTGGATATTACCCAAGAGACTCATCCCTGGAAAAGACTAAGGCTTCCTATCTCAACAATTACTAATTGTCTGTTCCTCTCTGTCTAAAGCAGGGGCCTCATAAGATTGGAATGTATTTTGACCCTACTCCAGTATTACTACTTATAATTATATATTCTGATACTCAAGTAGAACATGAGTGCTTCAGCCTATTTTATGTCTTCACAAGAGCACAAGCTGTATATTTAGTTGGCTCATGATTCTGATGGCTAGAGCATTCAAACAGTATGATGTCAACATTTGTGTGGGTAAAGATATATATATATATATATATATATATATATATATATATATATATATAATTTTACTGTCTCTTGACCTCACCATACTCAAAGTCCGTCTTCGATCACAAGAACTCTTGAGCAACACATTCAAACTATTATTGGCTCTACCCAAAAGTTTCATGATGCCAGGAATTATCAACTGAAGTCAAGGACAGTCAGGACTCAATAATTCAAAGACCAGAGTAAGCCTTACATCTGGGGTCCTTATTTCCAGCAAGTTTAACTTGTCATTGCTGGTTATGGTTTTAAGAGATATCATCCTAAATGTTTATTTTCTCTTACCATTTTTATACCCATGAATTCTGGAGCAGCTTTCAGGGACACTTTTAATCCATATAAAATGCATAACTATATATGTCATAATTTTGCTTACATTGTTAATAATATTGCAGCTGTTTGAGCAAGACTGCTTGTCCCATTTGATGACATGTTATGAATGATCCCCATTTCCCCTATTGCAGTAAATAGAGCTCTATGCTGTTATTTTTGGTGACTGCCTTTTGTACCATTGTATGGTGTGGAATAATTTGCTCCACTCCTCCTGGCTTATTTTTCAATGTTAAGGATATTTAATGTTTGGGTTTTAACTGGAACCAAATATGCAGCTGTGGCTATGAGCAACTAAACTTTGCTTTTAAAAAAAACTTTTTATCATCCCTACATCATTTCATTTCCTACAGTTCTTTAGAGTTAAGGGTAAATGGCAATGTTTTAGAATTACTTTCAAAATGTGCAAAATGTTTTTAAGGTCTTCAGAGGATGCAGAGGGTGCAAAGAAAAACGTGACTCAAGATGGCTTCCCTACTCCCTGGACAAAGGATGTGTTATTAAATTCATGAGAATATCCACATCTCACATTCTCTCCAATCTCTACTTATCCTTACACACTGAAGCACAGAGCCATTGTTCAGATTAGCTTCAAAGATTCCTCAGTAAGATACATTATACGACACTAAGCAGGTAACAACGGCAATGTCCCAATGATGATCTTTTTCTCCCCTGCTAGCCTGCTTCTCCCTAGAAAAGTATACAAAATAAAATAAAATGAAATAGAAAACAATCAAGCAAAACACTACTCCTAGACCATATATTTGAGATACTACGTAACAAATTAAATAAATGGGCTCTGTTAAAGCTAACAGACAAATGGTATTAATAATTATAATGCACTGTTATAAGCAAAATTGTGCTGGTAAAACTGAGACACATGGACAATCTAAATGTATGAGTTTTCAAATAATAATCTAAGAAGTGATTACTGAAGCATCTTATTATCTTCTGCAGCTGAGAAATTGGCTGGGAACAAAAGTCAAACTTCTCCTCCCTGTCTGTTTTTTCTGTCTGGATTCTGATATGCTTAAATGGTTTTGCAAGTTTGTTCTATGGTTTTCGACACTTATCCTAACTGGGTAGAACCAATTGCTTATGTTTTTGTATTTGTGGTTGCTCTTGAATTACTTTCTGAGTCCTTATAGTTCTGAGTAGTATTTATTTATTCTTCAACTTCAAACTCAAAAATGTATGTTTATACTTTAAAGTTCAATGTCTAAGCCATTGGTTTGCAACCTTCCTAACTCTGTGACCCTGTAATACAGTTCCTCAAGTTGCAGTGATCTCCAGCCATAAAATTATTTCCATTGCTGCTTCATAACTGTAATTTTGCTACTTCATGAATTATAATGTAAATATCAGATTTGTAGGATATCTGATATTGGTCCCTGTGAAAAGTTGTTCAACTCTCAAAGAGATTGTGGGACCCAGAGGTTGAGAACTCCTGACCAAAATATTTTCATACTACGTAGGAAAGGCAAAAGGGTAGTTCATAGGTTTCACCACTAGAGGGAGGGCTGGCCAAAATTTTGAGCCTACACCCCGTGTGGCTTTCTGAAAAAGGAAGGTTGTTTCCTTAAGTCTGAAAGAGGTTGGGAAATTTATGTACACTCCACAAAAGCCTTTCTTTGATCTATTTTTGCATCTTGATTGAATTTTAACATCTATCAGAAACTTTAGGTGTTTCACCTGTGCCCATCCATCCAGAACTCCATTCTTTGTTTTTTTTCTATTAACCCTCATGGTTTACCTCTGGTCACTAATTGTCTGCGATATAGCGCGATCACCTAGTGGTGTTTCTTGGTTTCCACTGCTGTGTTATGAAGGTTAATGGAAATATCATAGATTCACTTTTTCTAGCACAGAGTTGATACTTGATTAGCGCTCAGTGAACAATGAACGAAAGAACAAGTGAATGGGGAAAAGTGATGTGACGGACATAACATAACTCAAAAGAAACTTGTTTCAGGATAAGATGTTGGTAGAAGGCATGTTGACTTTTCTGTCCGGGGGTCTTGAGAACTTCGAAGATAGAAAAAGAATCTGGGAAAAGAATGAAGTAGATGGTTACTGTTTTAGTTTTTTTCAATTTTTCATAACATGAAAGTGTTGGCTACCTAATACGCTTTGATGTGCCCTGGCTAAACTGAAACTCCAGTACAAAGCAGCTTACAATCCCGTCATGAGAGAAATGAAAGGGTGTTGGATGTGTCTGTTTATGGTGTGGCTTTCACATGATACCTTTTCTACCTGGAATACACGGGAGCTGATGGTTGTTGTGCTGGGAAATCATCAGGTTCTTTCATGGGGTAAAGTTGTTCCTCCTAGCACATTACCTTGTGGTTTTTGTTTAATTCCTGTTTACATTGTACCTGTTTGGAAATCTCTTTGTTCCTAGCAACCTGTGCTGTGTTCTCTCTGGTGTGCTGGGAAATCTTAGGCCACATAGTCTCTTCTTCAGATGAAATATGCAAATTCTGTTCACAACCGCAACAGGAATGAAGTTCATAGCATTTTCCTTACACCTGAGGCGAGGAATTCCTGTCAGCTGGAGCCTTGTCTCCCAAATGGGTCAGATAAAATCTGAGTAAGTGAAGACACAGCATTACCTCATCGATTTTGGTTTACAGTGAAAAAGCTGTAACAGATGCGCTCTCCCCTTTTTTCATCTGTCATTTTTCTTATTCAATTTAAAGACACTTCTTGGATCATTGGGTATAAGATTCTTGATCCTACTGTACAGGAGAGTTAGCCCTTCATGTCCCATCTCATGAACTGCTATCCATGCCCGGCAATCTGATTACTGCTCAGTTAAAATGTAATGAATAAGATTGAAGAGACGACATCCAGGTGATGTCTTGCTATAGACCTGTGTGGGTTTGACGTTCACTCATTAATTCCTTCCTAATAATATACATGAACACCTACGCATTCAATTATTATTATGTCAAACAACCCACTTTCCTATGTCTTCAATGTGATGAGACCATAAGCCTCTTTATGAAATGCTTTTTTAGCATCCTGGTAGGCAGCTACTTCTTATTCTAATATTCCTGTCGGATATCATAGGAGTTTAATTTACCCTGACTCATTCTCCAGTATAGAATGTTATTGATCCCTCACTTCTATGTGAGTTCTAATTTTTTCAAGTATTCAATATAAATCATTTTAAATGAATTTTCTATGGAACACTGTGATATACATGTACTTAATTCTTATTTGAAACACTAAACTTTAATGCTTTATCTATTTTTGTTTTTCAAATCCAACACCAGTTTTTGTTTTGCTTTTTGTCTTCAGATTTTTAATTATTATTTTACTATAAATATCAGCACCACAAACATAGCTAAGTTTTCCCTAATGTCAACTTCAAGAACCTCTAAGATCAATATCAGAATATAATTAGTCTGTCATAGGCTGGATATCTGTGCTCAAGAACATTTATAATAAATTTCTACTTTAATCCATTTCAGGTGATTTCCCTTCGTTGCGACCTTTACTTTTCCTCCTGAAGATAGTCTACCATTCCTCTCAACCTTCTGTGACCCACTGACCCTCATTATACAGCATAAACTCAACTCTCTCCTCTGGTCACTTAAATCCTTATACTGTGTGTTAGATAGTTGAAGGAAAGATTTGTTTGGTCTGTGGTGACCCAGGAAAATGGGAGAGGCTCTGTATCAGGCAACAGAATTAGGACACTGAAACTTCAAATTTCAGTAACACACAGGAAGGAGAGGTTGAACTGGGTGTGGAGTAAAGCTCTGAACTCTCAAAGCCCATCCCTAGTGATGCATTCCCTCCAGTAAGGCTGCATTTCTTAAGCAACCTACAATCTTCCCCAAACACTGCTACTAACTCAGCACCAAGTTTTTATGTACTTGATCCTACAAGGGACACTCTCATTCAAGCCATTACACTCTGTAAGCCACGTTCTGTATAAAAATGCAGGGGGAAAGATATCAAAAATATTTTCTGATATTATTTGAAAATAGCTGAGACTGAGCACATTAATATATAAATCAACCTTGTTAAGTTTCCACTTGTGAACTGGGGAATGGAGTGTTAGATCTGTATGTCCATCATCAAACAACTGCATCAGCTGAGACCCTTTTAAAGGCTTCATGGAAACAAGGTTGCCACAGCAGATATCCATAAGCAATCACATGGAGAGGGAGAGGGAGAGGGAGAGGGAGAGGGAGAGGGGAGAGGGGAGAGGGGAGAGGGGAGAGGGGAGAGGGGAGAGGGGAGAGGGGAGAGGGAGAGGGAGAGAGGGAGAGGTAGAGGGAGAGAGGGAGAGGGAGAGGGAGAGAGGGAGGGAGAGGGAGAGGGAGAGGGAGAGGGAGAGGGAGAGAGGGAGAGGGAGAGGGAGAGGGAGAGGGAGAGGGAGAGGGAGAGGGAGAGGGAGAGAGGGAGGGAGAGAGGGAGGGAGAGAGGGAAAGGGAGAGGGAGAGGGAGAGGGAGAGGGAGAGGGAGAGGGAGAGGGAGAGGGAGAGGGAGAGGGAGAGGGAGAGGGAGAGGGAGAGGGAGAGGGAGAGGGAGAGGGAGAGGGAGACTGACTGGGGGGACAGAGACTGACATTAGCTCTTCTGAAAACAACTCTTTAAATCAATTGACACCAGGGTCCCAATAAACTACATGTGTTACTTCTGATGGTGACAACTTAATGATTTGAGAATTTTCCACTAGGACTCATCCCTTAAGGTCTAATTTTCTTTCACTGTGGCTACAAGGAGAACCAAGCTTCCTGCATGAAACTTTGAGGAACACATTCTAAAACAGAGAAGCCTTCACACATTTTTTATACCTTGCACCAGTCAGTGACGTCTGGTTTTGAGACCAGACTTTATAGGAAGAGATACTTCCAATTCTTTATATACTATCGGGCTCGCATTTACAACAGGCCAAACACATGCACACACATGACTTTTAATTTTCTTTTTCAGAGCTGGGGACCGAACCCAGGGCTTTGCGCATGCTAGGCAAGTGCTCTACCACTGAGCTAAATCCCCAACCCCCACATATGACTTTTAAATGCATACATATGTGTATGCATTTGTGTGTGTGTGTGTGTGTGTGTGTGTGTGTGTGTGTGTGTGTGTGTGTGTTGAAAGGGCAACATAAACCCCAAATGTCTCCATTTAAAGACCAGGCCTGATTTTGAAAGAAGGCCATAGGCAGCAGCTCTAGGAACAAACCATAAAAACCAGAAACAAATCATAAAACCCCCTCCCAAAGAACAGCCTGGGATAACCACAAGAATGTGGACATATCATATCTAAGAATGGGCCATCTGTGCTGGGCATCCCTATTTCATCGTATGGTTAAAATGTTCATGTCAGAGGAATTCAGACCCCCTAGTCCTCCTCAATGCAAATTTAGATTATCTAATCCTTCTAGAGAGTTCCTCCAGTTCCCTAGAAGACAGCCTGTACACCTTTGTCTGGGGTTTCCATTTTGGAGAATGGTTGACCATGTGATGGATATTTCTGCTCTTTGTCTTCGCATACTATCTGTCTGGGGTCTTCCTTCAGTGATATTTGGACCCTTAATTGGGTGTATGTGTGTGTGATATTTGCTCTTATGTAGGGCTGTCCATGCTTTCATGAAGGACGGGAAAGGGCAACTGTTATCCTGTTACCCTAATTCTTGCCTTCTTCATTTAAAATAAAACCTCTTACTGACCCTGAGTGGTTTATATATCGTACCTCACGTGATGTGTGAGTCACAGAAAATTTCTCATCATGTGATGGAGATGAGGTGGTGAAGCATTTGACTAGCATACATGAGCTTCTTGGTTTAATCTGTAGCATGGAGAGAGGCAGGGAGATAGAAAGGAAAAGGAGGGAAAAGAGGTAAATCATGAATGCATACATACATACATACACACATTCATATGTACATACTTACATACATACACATATACATATACACCTACTGAGCACCTAATTTTAAGAAGATCCAAATGTTGACCAGAGAGAAAACCTCGTAAAATGCTTTTCGTTTTGTAGATTGTACATAGGCTGCAATTTTGTCAACCCTTCTCAAAATTATCTACTTTGTTTAAAAACATTGTACTGACAATGGCTTAATTTTAAAATGCTTTGCACAATGGCTGAGCAAGAACGCTCAAAGCGCACACTTCTAGTGAATACAAACTGAGCATTTATATTGGAAAAGTGTCTATTCCCAGAAACCGTGTTATGAAAAAGAAGAGAGAGAAGCAGTGACAATTAAGCTGTAAAAGAAAGAAGAAAGAATGAGGGCAGGTCTCAGAGCCCTAAGGTGACTTTGTGTTTGTGCAGTTTCTCATTTCCTTTCATTTATCCATCTTTTCATATTCTCTCCCAGAACATGTTTTCCTCAGGAGTCACGGACTTCACTGGTGCAAGATCACTGGAAACTCTGTAAAGGAAATGACTTTTGTTGTCACTCTCTATCCGTCTTCTTTTCTTTGGCCAAAACAAATACATTTGTGTCCTAAAATCAACAGCTGCAGACAACTGCACGTTCCATCGACTAACCTCTATAAAAGTTTGTTTGAACTTGGTGGAAGCTTCGAGGGTAAAACTAAAAGGTCCAAGCCGCTGTCCTTCATCCCACTTGGGCTTCTTCAGAAATTACTCTGTCAGAATGAATGCATGCTACTTAGTCTCTTTTGACTTATTGGCTTTGTGTCAAATACTTTGGTGGTTTTATTTGTCAATCAGTGCACAGACCTACAGGACTTTCTGAGAAAAACATCTTTCGCATTTTTAAATGTTACTCAAAGTTTTCCCTCAAAGTACTGGGCTCTTAGCATCATTTTTTTTTTTTGTGATGATGGAAGGAAGGTAATATTTGTTTTCCATATAATGAAACTGATACTGGAATTAGCAACTTACTAAAGTCACAAGGAACTAGCAAAGCCAGAAGGTAAACCCCAGTATTGTGATGGCACATTAAAGATATTTCTGGAACAAGCTTTTAGCATCAAATACAGTTAGAGGGCTTTAGGGAAGGCTGTTACTCAACATTACTCACACTGAGTAAGAGAGGAAATGTTCCTGTTATAAAGAAGAATGTGTGTGTGGCACTTCTCGGAGTCCTCAGAAGGGACCATTAGAAAGGATGAGAGTAACAACAAGCCTTCCACAGACTGCAGCTTGCAGGATGATGTAAGAGCTCCCAGGAACTCCTGGTGAGGCTGTGCCTTGCGCACAGTGTGTCTCTACCTGAGAAACCTGCTGCAAGACAAACTCACGCACTGATCATTAGCTGTTAAAGTAGGCTATCATGGAAATGAAAGTCAAATAGAAAATCAAAAAGGTATACAAAATATTACCAGAATTCTTGAGGTCACATTTGAATCTGTTCAAAGACAAAACAATAATCAAAATGGACGAAGAAAATCCAGATCAGTGAGGCTGAAGATACTCACCCACACTGTGGCCTCTTATTTAAATGCAGAGGGAAGAATTCATATAGAAGTATTGGAAACAAACTATAGGAAGTCTTTATAAGGACAAAATAAAATGCAGATCAGATCTAAGTTTGTATTGAAAAGAAATTCCTGTCAGAAATCAGTTTTAGGAAATAAAAGAAAGGGTGACTGAAACTAACAAATAATTTTCATTAGCCATACATTATCAGAGAATAGTAAAAAAAAAAAACTCCAAAGCAAAAGTAAAAAAAAAAATAATGTCACTGAGGGCAAGACATTTTTAACATAAAATAATAACAAAAAATTAAAAACATTTCAGAAATAAATACTCAAGCAAATCTCACCTGTAATTTGATAAATATTTATAAGTCTAGTTTGGATCCCTTTCCTTTCTGTGTCTCAATTAAAAAAAACGGGATTGTAAGAGATATTTATAAAATATAACAAAATAAAATATAATGAGATAAAACAAAAACTGTCACATCAACATTGGATAAGACAAACCAACAGGGAAAAAAAAAGAGAGAGAGACCAAGATAAAGTTGCAAGAGTCTGAAACTCAGTTATTCTTACACTTAGAAATTCCATGAAAACACTAAACCAGAAGCCATCACATCCATGCAGAGGACCTTTTGCAGACCTGTACAGGCCCTGTGCATGCTGCTTCAGTCTCTGTGAGTTCATAGAGCTTAGCTTAGCTCAGTTCATTTAGAGAGCTTTGTTTTCCTGTCCTTAGTCTCCTGTGAGTCTTACACTTTTTCTGTCTTTTGTCTCCCAAGTTTCCCTCAGCACTTAGTGAGTGGAAGAATTAATAGAAACAGCCCATTTAGGGCTGTATGTTCCAAAGTATTGAGGTATTGAGAAATCTTCATTTAAATTTGTACCCTACTTTCCATATATATACCAAGGACTAGTTGGTTAAAAACCTTTCCCCACTCTGTAGGCTTCTGCTTTGTAAGTATAACAATACCCTTCACTAAGCAAAAACTTCTCTTTTTTCTTGATTTTTAAGATTCTATTTATTTATTTTATGTATATGAGTACAGCGTAGCTGTCTTTAGATACACCAAAAGGGCTTCAAATCCCATTGCAGATGTTTGTGAGCCATCCTGGGTTGCTAGGAATTGAAGGCAGGACCTCTGAAGGAGTAGTCAGTGCTCTTAGTTACTGAGCTACCTCTCTAGCAGAAGTTTCTCTGCTTTTATGGAGTCATATTTATTAGTTATTTATCTGAGTGCCTGTGGTAATGGTGTACTGTTCTCAAAGTCTTTTCCTGTGCCAAAGAGTTCAAGGCTATTTCCCATTTTTTCTTCTGTCAGATTCACTATATCTGGTTTTATGCTGAGGTTTTTCTTCAATTCCTTGTTTTATTCCAGGTGATGTTTAACTTGGATTATTCCACATGCCAAAATCTTGTTTGACCAGCAACATTGGTGCTGTCCCTTTCCCAGTGTATGTTTCTGGATTCTTTATCAAAAATCAATTACCTTTTAGAAAATGTTATTTTTTAATTACCACTGTAGCTATGTAATGCAACTTTAAATCAGGAATGATGAGAATCTGAGCAGTTCTTTATTTTTTTATATACAGAATTTGTTTAGTTATCTTGGATTTTTGTGTTTTCATATGAAGCTGAGAATTGACCTGTCAAGGTCTTTGAAGTTTAGGTTGGAATCCCTGGGTTGCTTTGAATCTTTGGAGCATGTATGATAGGAAGGCAGTTTTTAATATTCTAATCTTACCAATTTATGAACATGGAAGATCTTTCCATTTTATGATATATTATTCAATTTCTTTCTCCAAAGACTTGGAATTTTTATCATACAAGTCTTTTTTTTCATACAAGCTTGTTAGAGATGCCCTAAGCTATTATATATTATTTCAGACTATTATGAAAGGTATTGTTTCCCTGATTTTGTTCTCAATTCATTTATCACTTTTATATAAAAAGACAGCTGATTTTTGTGAGTTAATTTTCAATTCCACTACCATGCCGAAAGGGTTTGCCACCTGTAAATGTTTCCAGGTAAAAATGTATGGCCACTTGCATATACTATCATATCATGAATAAATGAAGATACTTTGACTTCTTCCTTCCCAGTTTCTATCCCTTTGATCCCTTTCAGTTGTCTTATTGCTCTAGCTAAGATTTCAAGTACTAAATTGAATATGTCTGAGGATGGTGAATGCCTTTTATTGTTCCTGGTTTCAGTGCAATTACATTGAGTTTTTCAACATTAAATATAGGTTGCTTATGGGATTGGGATATACATAGTAACCCTAATCTTTCCAGGATATTTATCATAAAGGGGTGTTCGAATGTATTAAAAACCATTTCTTCTAATAAGATGATCATATAGTTTTTGTCTTTAAGTTTTTTATATGGTTATTACATTAATTAATTTACAAATGTAGAAGCATCCCTGGGATGAAGTCTATTTGAACATGGTCTATAGTCTTTTTGGTGTATTTTTGGATTCAGTTTGATTGGCAACTATTTTACTGAGTATTTTTTAATCTATATGCATGAAGGAAATTAGTCTCTAATTCTCTTTCTTTGTGTGTCTCTATATTGACTGGTAATTGTAGCCTTGAAAAATGAATCAGAAAATTTCCCTTCTGTTTCTATTTTTTATAAGGAGAGAATAATTCTAGGAGCATTGGCATTAATTTTGAAAGTCTAGTAAAATTCAGAACTAAAACCATGTGACCTTAGGGCATTTTTGGTTGGGAGATTTTAATGACTTTTTCTATAACTATTGTTTCTATGCCTGCTTAAATTGATTATCTGATCTTTATTTAACTTTGATAGGTTGTATCTGCAATGAAAATTATACATTTATGTAGATATTTCAATTTGGTGAAGTATAGGTTTGCAAGTATTAGGATTCTTTGAATTTTCTGTGTCTGTGGTTATGTTCCCTACCTTTTTCTAATTTTGTTAGTTTAGAATTTGTTTCTTCATCTTTTAGTTAAATTCATAAGGGTTTTCCAAACTTCTTGATTTACACAGAGAAAGAGCTCTGTGTTTCACTGATTCTTTCTTATTTTTTTGTTTATATTTTATTTTCATCTCTGAGTTTGGTTATTCCTTGCTATCTACTACTTTTGTGTGGGATTTCTTTTTGTTTTTAAAGATTTCAGGTGTATTGTAAGTTAATAGTATCAGATCTTTCCTTTTTTTTCTTATGCAGGTACTCGGTGTTATAAATTTATCTCTTATAACTGCCTTCATATGTCCCATAGGTTTGGTTATGTTGTCTATTTATTTTCTTTCAATTCTCGAAAGTCTTAACCCATTTTTCATTCAGTAGAGAGCAGTTCTGTTTCTATTAATTTGTGAGCTCTCTATGTTTCTGTTGTTAATAACAAACTTTAGTCTGTGGTGGTAAGTTAGGATACAGCGGGTTATTTCAAATTTTTGGTGTCTGTTGAGATTTGACTTGCATCTGATTATGTTGTAGGTTTTGCACACAGTTTCAGGAAGTACAAAAAAGAAGTTATTTAGGGAACCCCATTCTCAGTTCAATGGTTGGCTGCACGCATCTGCCTCTGTATTTGTCAGGCTCTCGTAGAGCCTCTCAGGAGACAGCTCTATCTGGCTCCAGTCATCATGCACTTCTTGACTTCCACAATATTTTATGAGTTTGGTTTTTGTGTATGGGATAGATCCCCAGGTGGGGAAGTCTCTCATTGGCCTTTTCTTCAGTCTCTGCTCCATACTTTGTCTCTGTATTTCCTCCTATGACTATTTTTGTTCCCCCTTCTAAGAAGGACTGAAGCATCCACACTTTGGTGTTCCTTGTTCTTCAGCTTCATGTGGTCTGTGAATTGAATCTAGCGAAAGCTATACAATCAAAAGAAAAAGTAACTTTAAGATTAGTATAGGAAGATAGGTAGAGGAAAACAGTAGACAACCCTCAAAGTGTTTGGCACCTATACTTCATCCAAGATGGTAGTGGAGTAAGATATTTAGCATGTTCCTTTGTTTCTTCGCGAATTCGTCTAGGCCACTCTCTGAATTTTTAAAACTTTACCACAAACCATATGATCAGTTTGTAGAAAAGTATATCCAAAGTTGTCGCAACTATTCTATTGTCTCACTGAACACTAAGAGGTACCCTGAATATGCTAGTATAATTTTAATATGATTTTTAGTGTGTGTGTGTGTGTGTGTGTGTGTGTGTGTGTGTGTGAATTTGCATGCATATGTGTGTACACATGCTTGCTTGTACTGGAGGGAGTAATGGATTTAGCCACCATATATGGAGACTGGAAATGAAGCTTAGGTTACTGATTCATTTCTGCAGTTTTTAAGGTTAAGATTTTTGTTTATTTGTTTTAGAATTTTCTTTGTTCTATTTTTCATTGTATTTTACTGAAATAGAGTCTCTCTTTATGGCACATACTGGCATGAAATTGACAGAGCTCTGGCTGCCTCTGTCTCCTGAATGCTGAGATTAAAGGGATTTTTTAAAGTCTTCAATCTATGTTAATATATTACTAAATAAGCAACTGAGTTACAAGCCAAGTTGAGAGCATTTTTCAAGGTCTCTCAGATGGACATGAACCAAATAGAGCATGATTTCTGATCATTGATCATATGTTTTTCTTCTAAAGCAAGACATTTTTCATTTTAACTATAAATGCACTAAGTATAATTTACAAAAAAATCTAGTTTATGAAGATATCTTGTCATTGAATTCACACAGAGGCATATTAATTGGGGTCTTTGCCAAATCCTTTGCATCAAAATGAGTATGTACATGAACATCAGGAAAATAAAACAAAGAACACAGTAACCACACTGAGGCTTTTTACTGATAGTGATAGGAAATATTTCTGGAACACAAAAGAATAGTTTCAAATTCACAAGGACATTGTGAATTTGAGGACCATATATCCATATACAGTATACCTTTCACTTTATCTCCAGAAGTATGACATCAATAAAACAAACATGAACCTCATAATTGACAAGTGAAAAGAAGTACTACAATTCAAACATGCACACATCACAGATATCGGTAGAACATTTCAATAGAATAATATCACAATTCTTCTCTTACTTTAAAATGTCCTGGTACTTATTTAAAACAAGAGTTGCATCAGAAGCAAACTGTGTTATTACAGACTATTAAAGCATCATTTGACACCCACCATAAGAGGGTTAAAATATTCCCTGACCATTTTTGTGCCTTTGTCTTTGTTCTTCCCCTTGAAAAAGAGAAAACCAAAACATTTAGATGCACGAGGGTGCTATTAAACAACCTCTCAGTTTAGCTGCAGTTTTTTTTTTCTATTCATAATTAGGCTCCAATACAAAGTCTCTACTTTTCTTTGAGTGCGTGTTTAATTAGTCACACAGGATTTTATTTATAGTGGTTACACTTATTTTTAGTATCTCCAGTGTCAGACATTTTAATAAGTACTGGGCTGCTTTGGGTGACCTCATCAATACACTGTTAAGGTACCTTCCCTCTGGCTCTATTTCTGATGGAATCACCTGTTCCTAGCCCAAGATCTAAACACATTCCTAACCATATTTTCTTTCTACATGCTCTAAAATAATCCTGTCTTTGAAACTGTGTAAAAGGTAGTTGTTTATACATTATTCCACCAGGTAAGTTTTTATTAACTTCAAATATCTATTAACAGCAAACTCATAGAAATTATGGTTTAAAATATGATCATGTATATGATATGGTAATTATGATATAAAGTAGTACACACACACACACACACACACACACACACACACACACACATATCAGAATATGCCTTCTCACTGATTCAATCCATTCAATCCATTAGATGTCTGAAGGCAACAATCCATCTTGCCCATCATTGCTGCCATGGATGAGGGGTTTATTGCTTTTTAAAGAAGCCCATCGTTAGAACACTCTGAATGCTAGCCAGTTCTTCCTTAAAGTTCCAGCCCCTACTGCTTTCCTGAACTTCCACACACTAGCCTTTGCTTATGTAGACATAACAGAGAACAATGCTGGTCAATTATAAGAACTGCTGTCTGTTCCATTCAGCACATATGCAACCTTCCTCTGGGAACTGTGCCCTACTTTCCATCAAGACTTCCAATTTTAGTCTATCAATAAGATAAAGAAATATATGTTCGCCATGTCTAAGTCAGTCAGTGTGTGCCCCTCCTAGGACAGGAATCTCAGGGTTAAATACAAACATAACCCAGGAAAATCAAGGGGAATAGTTTCAACTTTGAAGTTATTTTTATTTGAGTTCTGTAACAGGCAGTTTATCTCCTTCCTTTCTTCTTTTCTTTCTTCCTTCCTCTCTCCCTCTTTCTCTATTTTTTTTCTTCTTCATTCTAATTTGCTTGATGGTTTCTCTTGCAAAAGTACCAGACATCTTAGAAATAAATATCCCTTTTATGTCAATTCTCCCAGAAGGTAGAAGGCTAAAAATATCTCAACTTGATTAATAAGACCAACATGACCTCGTAACTGAAATTAGACAAAGAATTTTAGTATAATATTTTTATTAATTCTCTAAGAACCTCATACAATGAATACAGATCACATCCACCCTCCTCTTCCATCCAACCCCTCTCAGATGCATCCCTATTCTACAGGCCTCCAACTTTCTGTTCTTTTTAATAATAACCCAACCGAAGTTTTCTTAACACTCACTAATATACAGTTTTAACTGAAATAGGATCACACCACTTAATCTCTCCCTTTCTTGCATGAGCCACTCATGGTTACTTTTTCCCACATTCCTCCCATGTCCTTCAACCTTAATTTCATAATCTCTTTTTATTATTTTTGCATATACTTTTAAAATATGTTTATATGTATGTGTAAAACATATGTGTATATATATGCAAAATCTGCTAAGTTATCTTTAGTTGGTGATTTGTATATATATATATATATATATTTATACACACATATATACATATACACACACACATATATATACCATATATACACATACATATGCATACATACATACATACACACGCACATGATTTTGGAACTCACCATTATGTACTGGACAATGAATAATTGAACTCATCTCTTCAAAAGAATAATTTTCCTATTCCCAGGAGTCACTAATTGCCTTTCACATTTTGTCTTTGGACAATACCCTACAATTTTCTCTTCTTTCTTATTAATACGCTGTTGATATTGCTACTTAATCACAGATCTTGTTAAAAAGGTAGTAAGCCAGACTTTACTATATGACTGTTTATTATAATGTTCCAATTTGAAATCACCAACATGTCTGTTCACAGGCAGATAAATGACATAGCTATGTCTAACCCATGCAATGTGATACCACTTAAAATGTCTAAAAAAAAAGAAAAGAAAAAAATGTGAATAAATATTAACCACACTATGCTATTAAAAGGGAGGTTTAAAAGGCTACAAGCTATATGACACTCTCCCGGAGAGTGCAAAATGAGCAGCATCTTGTCGTGTTTGGCATCATGTCAGGACTTCCTGCTAATTTAACTAACCAAATTTAGATAATTTTATTCTTTTAATTTCTGGAAACATTGATGTAGAGGTTAGATTTATTCCTACAATGTTTGGTACCCTTGCCAGAGAAGCCATCTGGCAAATTAGAATGAAAATTAAGTCTTTATCTCAAAGAAACTCAGGAGAAGGAGCTCAGAAGTCACTTGAAAGCCTTGCGTGACAGCAATTCTCCCATCCAAGTACTAAGCAAGACTGCCCCTGCTTAACTAAGGAAAAACCTAAATCAGATAGGATTGGTCACTTTCAGGATACTGTGCCTGCTAAATTATATTATTTCTTTTTGAACTGGCGAAAGTTTTATAAACTGCTGGGGGTGGTGTCAACTCTCTCTCATTACTGTGAAAGTTTGTTTGCCAGATATTATAAAAACAAACACTAGGAAAGGGTACCTTTTACCTACATGCAAAATCTGTCACTATCATTCTGATTGAAAAGGACAGGGGAAAACATGAGAGAAGTATGGTCTTTAATTTTATGGACAGTCTAATGTTGAGAGACTGAAAGTTTCAGATTGAAATAGTAATAAAGAATGAGGAAGCATGTGAGATTTGCAGCGAATTAAAAGATGGAAAACTGAAAAGCGGGGTTTATTACATTGCTGATAGGCACACATCGAGAGCTGGAGCAAGGACAGTGAAAGCCATTGGACAGAGATAGGAAAAATATTTTGGATTAAATAGTATAATAATTAGTTCAAGAGAAAATAAGGAATTAGCAAAATACATCTAGAGTTTAATTGAAATGGGGTCTAGAAATTGAAATAAAATGTCTCCTTTATTCATGATGTCATGGTAGGATCATAGGTTGATGGGAAAGTGCCTCCTCAGAGGAACAGAAGTGAGAGTACAGTATCTGGAGGATGACTGAACCCACAGAACTTCAAAAGATCTAGGTCAGAGGTTGTACCTCAGGCATCTTCACAGTAAAGTTTAATCTTGTTCAAAGGGTCCTATATGTTTTTTGCACAGGACTTCTTCCAAGAGGATTCCAGCATAGCAGGAAATAGGATGGAGCCCAGAGTGTTGGAGTCATAAGGTTTCAATTCCAGGTCTGAATAATAACCAAGATGTTTATATCCAAGCAAAATTTCAAAGGTAAATTTAAAAACCTGATAGAGGAGAGGCAAATTTAGGGGAAGACAGGAAGGTGGGTTCAGAAAAGCAAGTAGGGGTTTTATCCCTGGACATTGGGATCCATTCCATAAAACTTTATATCACTTGATGTGGACAGGTAAGTAATTCTGAATCCCACATAGACAACATCCATACTGGAGCCTAGACCACAACACTATCTAAATACCTATTTTTCCAAAGACAGTTAAGAATTAGGAGAACCCAACCCTGGCATTTTAAGGTTAAGAACATGGGTAACAGGATTGCAGTGGGCAGTAGCTAAGAAGCATAACAGTTTACTTCGTTCTACTTACTTTGATGAATAGTTAGACTATGGGAGTGGTGCAATTAGAGTAATTTTGATCGTAATTAAGTCTATGCTAAAGTGCTGACTGAAAGTGACAAGAACAGAGATTATGGAACTATCACAAGTTAATACCCTTGGAGCCCAGGAGGAAACCATTCTTAGTGATATTGTTATTACATATGTATGGAATGGTTTTTCTCCCTTTTATGAAATTTTCATTGAAACAATGGAACATATTGGGAAAACTGTGATTGAATAAACAAAAGTTGGTTTTAAGTCTGAATTTCTGTAGAAATGACAGTCAGCATTTTAAATTTCGTTGTAGGTTGTAAGGAATGCTCAGAAACTTACTTTCATGTTGTCTCCACAATGAAATGATTTTGTCTTCATTTTTACAAACTTAGACTTGAGCCACAGAGAGATAAGCTATCTTGATTAAAACCGTCTAGCAGTGACAATCATCACAGAGGCTTCCTCTTGTACCAGATGAGAACGAATATGGAAACGTACAGAGAGACATCAAATTCCTTCTTTCAGAGCTCAGGAAACTTTGAGAAAGAGAGGGCAAGAAGAGAGTAAGAGGAGAAGGGGATAGAGGACACACACACACACACACACACACACACACACACACACACAAGGTCTTTTGAACTAAGATAATCAAAATTTGTACGAACTCACAGAAGCTGAGGTGAATGCATAGGACATGCACAGGTCTGGACCAGATAGATTATGACTTTCAGTTTAGAGTTTGAAATGGAATTTTTGAGTTTACAAACAAGTAGGTCTCTGATTTTGTTCCTTTCTGGGTACTCTTTTTCTTCTGTTTATTTCACCAATTCCAATGTACTAGTTTTAATTTTATCTTATGACATTCTATTTTGGTTTATTATTATCCCTTACAAGTCTGTTGGATTTTTTTAAAATGAGAGACAGAAATTAAGTGAATCTGATTGAAGGGAAGATGAAGAGTAGAGGTGGTGAAACTGCTATCAGGATGTTATGTGAGGAAAAAGCATTATCAGAAAAGAGAAGCAACCAAGAGGAGGAAGGGAAAAGTGGACGAGCCAAAGGAAGGGACTTCTGCTCAAAGAAGGTAGCTGGAATTCATTTATTGCTTCTTTGGGAATAGGAAGTAAATTTCCTACCAATTTTTTTTAAAGCGCCCACCTAAGTTCAAGCTGGAGAGACATTGTGTCATTTGATTCAGAGTATAATGATGATTCTGTGGGGTCAGTGTAGTGCTTTAGTGGCTAATTGTTATGTTCTTGTAAGTTGTGAGTAGAAAATCTGCATCCCTAAGTCCCTCCTTGAGAAATTCTGATTTGCTCCAGTGATGCCTGGAGTCCGTTTTAACCTTCTTGACATCCCTAAAGATTTTCTCATCTGATAGTTTCACTCAACTATGTGTTGTGACTTAGCAGGCTCATTTGGGAGAGTCTTTCATAGAGTACCTAATGGAACCTAAGTCTTCCTGAGATGTTCCCAGGAAACTGGATAACAGAATGAATACAGCTTTACTGTACTGGGGAAGCAGAGTCAATACCAAAAAAGAGGTTTAACTCTTTTTTTTTTTTTTTGGTTCTTTTTTTTTTTTTTCGGAGCTGGGGACCGAACCCAGGGCCTTGCGCTTCCTAGGTAAGCGCTCTACCACTGAGCCAAATCCCCAGCCCCGAGGTTTAACTCTTGTTTAAAGGTTAAAGTATATAGCATTTCTATAAACTGACTCTGGAGAGGGTTTCCTTGGATATGTCATTTAAGACAAAATGGGGAAGAGATAAGTATAGAACAGTTGAGGTGGCTAGATTATACTTTCATAAAAATCCCTCTTGTAAAAATGTAACTTAACCTCTTATTCTCTTACCCTCTTACCCTCTCTGCCCCTTCACTCGTCATTCTCTTCCTCCCTCTCTCTCCATGTGTTCATGGTCTACCTCCTCTCTCCTCCTCCTCCCTCTCCTCTCCCCTCCCCTCCCCTGCCCTCTTCCTTCTCTTCCTCCTCCTCCTCCCTCTCCTCTTCTCTCCTCTCCTCTCCCCTCCCCTCCCCTCTTCCTCCTTCTCCTCTCTCTCTCTCTCTCTCTCTCTCTCTCTCTCTCTCTCTCTCTCTCTTTCTGCCTTTATCTGTCTCTACTCTCTCAACCTCCTTTCCCGTGCCCCAAATAAACCCTATTCCACACAAAAAATAACTCAGTTTTACAGAATTATTTTCAGCACCTCCAGTGATTTAGACCTATCTCCCCAGATTCCACACAAAGAATCCTGCTTATATCATCAGGGCTTCACTAGGATAGCCACACTCTCAATACAGAATGATCAGGAGACTCGTAGGCCATTTAACCCACAGAGCTGCTGGGTTTTCCAATTTCCAAGACCTTAAGGGACTCTAAAGAACTGTAATGAAAATCAGAAGACAGCCTAAGCAGACAATGCCATTCATGATAATTGAAAACAAAACTTTAATACTTAAAGTTTGGAAAAAACAGGGGAGAAAAAAATCACAATTGAAAAGTCACAAAGATAAGCCACTCTTGAAAAGCAAATGAACTTGGAATTCATCTATATGATCTTTTGGTTTAAGATTCTATTTTATCTTTGGCATAAAATTATCCATCCATTGACAATATTCTGAAATATCTCATACTAAGAGTTATTAAAGATAGTTGATGGGTTCTTCTTCCACAAACATACTCACACATAAAACCTGCAGGATGCATATTTCAATAGACCTAAATGGAAACTTCTATTATTCAAAATAAACCCAAGTTAGTGAAGTCTAAAATTAATCCCAGTGTGTTACTGTCTGTCTACAAAGGAGAAGGTGAGAATCTGCTCTAACAATGACAGTTACTCTACTGGGAACTGAGTGCCCCTGTGAGAGACATAGCTGATGGGCAAGGTGGGTCCTGTCCTTTTAAGAGGTAACTCAAGTGCCACTTCAGCTGAAGTGAATTAATCCCCTTGGCCCCAAAGTCAGCACCTAACTATTGTCACTATCAGATACAGCTCTGTTGGAGGCACCATGTCATATCTCTGCAGAATCTTTGTCTTTCTTTAAGACACTCTTGCTTTGCAAGTTCATATGAAGACATCTGCTAATGAATGATTCATGATACACAAGTGGTCCAGTGGTGGTTGGGGGTACTGGAAGGCAAATTTCTTACCCCAATATGCCTCATGAAGATCCTGTGGATACGACAAGAACATCAAACCTATAGCCAGATTCCTGCCTGGTCAATTATGCACAGTGGCTGTCAATCAAGTTTCCCTGCTTGCATCCTTGTAGAAGCTGAGAGATGGTTAATATAGCTGGACTAAGTTTGAGGATGTTTCTCATTTATGGAGGCAACAACAGCCTGGATCACAGCCTGACTTTCCTTGCTGCAGAGAGAAAGCTCTGCTTGTTTCTTTGTATGGAACAAGCACTTAGAGACTACATATGCCATTTTCTTTACTTGTTTCTCAGCCCAGCTTTACTGCACTCAGCCTGTGCTGTGTATTTCATAAGGTGGGAGTGACTATAAAGGTTTGTAGAAGCTCATCTCCCAATTTATTGATCACACTCCCCACTCCCAATACCTCTGAATATGACCACAACTGCAAATAGAATCAGTGCACTCTGTGAAAGAGGTGTAGTGCACTCATAGCAGGACTGATGGGGTCTTGATCAAAAGAAAGCTCAGGCAGAGACAAAGAGTCTTGATCAAAAGTCTGAGCAGTTCTGGGCACTTCAGTATCCAAAAACATGCGTCTGTTATAGCTGACTTGATCTTACTTTTTCAAAGCTTTGAAAGCCTAGGACATGTTGGTCCAGTCTGTAAATGCCAGAGACTTATGACTTCTGATAACTGTGTTGGTGGCTTATTGCCACCAGAGGCTCCAGCAATCCATAGTTACTGTAAAGGTCACCTTTTAGAATCAGAGAATAGGGGTAGTAGGTAACGACTGAAAGAGTTACAGCTGTGGATTAAGCCTTGAGTTTTGGGACTGGCTGGAATGACAGCTCTTGGTGCTAGTATGGGATTTAAGCCTCTGTTTCGGTATTCTTAGTTGTAAGATATGGTCTCTATAGTTTGGTTATACTAGAACTCATTATGTAGAACAGGGTGGACTTGAAGTCACAGAGATCTACCTACCTCTGAATTCCAAGTGCTAAGATTAATGTCACATTTCTACCCACAGTTCCTCACAATTATGAGGTTCTTAAGCCTAGAGTATCAAAGCCTCAACAGATATGGTTTAATATCTATCTAGAACTCTCTGAGACAAGGACCCGCAGTTTCTCTATCTCCATTTACTGATAACTCCACCATCCATGATTGTCTTCGATAATTCTGATTCCCATTGGTTTGTGTCCAGCTCCTCTCTGGAACTCTTCAGGTGATGTCTTACTACTGCTATGCTCAATGCAAATATTCTTGAAGCTGCTTTTACAACTGCCATTTAACTACTGAAACTTCCATTGGCTTTACTCTATCTACAGCTCAGTCCATTCTTCTAACAGATAAGTTCAGAAATAGGCAGGAAAAGCTCATTTTCAATGCAAGAAGAAAACTCTCACTGAGTCTAACTCTAATACCAGGGACAATCAAGGAGCGAGTGGTCTGACAGATTGGAAATATGAGTAAACTAACTTATTTATACAGCCATAAAGAAGTTCTGAGAATCATTTGTTATGCACAAGTAATTACACAACGTTCATTCAAATGAAAGGTCATGACCATGTAGACTACTAATTACACAATATTCATGCCAATGGAAGGTCACAGTGAATACTAATCTCAGGCCTTCTGCTAGAACGTCAGGATAAGTGTTCCTTCTTTGGCTTGAGTGTACATAGTTACAAGAACCTCTACTGTTCACTCAGGCTTGTCTTCTTTAGAGTGTTACCTTTTGGAGTTCCATGTTCAGCTGGGGTGCATGAAAAGTTTTTCAGGCAGACGGCATAGGATGAGGATAAGCTGGAATTTCCAAGCTCCTATGCTTGGGAATAGAGGAGACCCTGAGGGTAAGAGCAATGAGCCCGGAGCCAGGGAAATGGGGAATTCTGGTTTAGCACAGCAGTGGTGAGTCTTGGAGTGAGGAGGAGCCTACAGAGGAGACTTAGGCAACATGGCTTTGTAGAAGAAGGCTCCTTGGATGTTCCTCCTTATGATGAAAGAGACAGTCCATACTTATCTATACCATTTATTGGCTGTTCATCATGAATAATGGGTATATACCACCTCCACAGGGTGGAAGAGACATTAAATACCTTTTGCAAGAAGGAATGTCTGAGAAGGGAAGCTCATTAGCTAAACTCTCAGGGCCCATCTAGATACCTCATTAGCACGAAGAATTCTGTTCTGGGCTACTTTATCATAGGTCTTGCTCCTAGGTAGGAAGTGCGGTTATGTGTCATGGGCCTGGTTGGATGCAGGTGAAGCTCCTACAATTCTCTTCTATGATGTCCCAGGGCTTCCAACCCACTCAACTCTACTAAGTTTTCTGGCACAGTCCACTGCCCACAGCTTTTCTATGCTGGCAGAAGCTGTCAGGAGTATTTATGACCAGAACATTTCTTCAGCAGTAGTTGTATTGATTCTTTACAGCTGTTGTCAATTACAACCTAATTAAAAGTGTCCATAACACAAGGACTTCCATGACAGTAGTGCAGCCAGTTTCTGCTAAAGGACATAGTTGGTGACCGTTCTGTGCTCATGGCAACTAGAAAGAAGACTATATTCTGATAAATCCTTGCTCTTGACTGGTTTAATCAATCATTTCCAGATATAATTTAAAGGGGTTATTAACACCAAATCCTTAAGTAAACCTCCACTGTAACACTTACAATAATAGCACTTAATGGTGCTTACCAATATTTATTATATAGCTCCCATCTTTGTGTCCTAGAGAAAGGGTTGGAACTGCTGAATGTAGGGTACAGTAGCTAGAACCAAGAAAGCCTGTGAACATGTGTTTGGAGAGGTATGTGTTCCAGGGAAAACTAATTCACAAAGCCCACATGTACGAGTCAATCTATCCATCCATCTATCTATCTATCTATCTATCTATCTATCTATCTATCTATCTATCTATCATTTAAACCAGACAAGGCTTCTTTTTATAAAGAGGGTGCAGGTTTTATGTTTTCCCATGGATAATATTAAAATTCTGTCTGTCCTGAAAATTCTTTGGAATTCTTCAGAAAGTCTTATTACGTTTTCACAGCAAGGAATACAAAATCAGATGGTAACATATATATTTTCTATAAAGGAACATTTCTTTTGCTAGAAGTGCTATTTCAATCCTTTATGTTTACATTAGATATATAATAAGCAAGTAACTTGATAAATGGATATAAATATATAATAGCATGGTGCTGCATCAGGGGCACCTTCTGAGAAGGAATATGACATTTATTTTCTCTATTGTTAGTGGGATAGATTTTAAGTTGTTTTTCTCTGATGCTGTCACAAAGTATAATGAAAAAAGAAGATGAGGAACAGGTGTCTATGATGAATGGAAAATGTATGGACTAGACCAGCCACAACAGAGCCTGAAAGTTTCCAATTATACATGGAAGGACCATCCTTCTTACATTTGCAAAACAGTCTTGAATCTGACACTTTTTTAAATATTACTTCAGTGTATAATGTAAGCCAGGAAGAATGGTTTTGTCATATACAGTAGAAAAGCAAAGGCAGTTATATTTTTCAATGAATAGTATGCAATCAAATGAGAGGCAAGACCAGCTCCAACCAATCATCTTATTAGGCAAACAGTCCCTTTAATTTATGATATTGATTTTTAAAATAAGGTGTTAGACTTATGAATGAATGCCTCCAACCATATAGATAGATGATAGATAGATGATAGAGATAGATGGATAGATAGATAGATAGATAGATAGATAGATAGTCAGTGACAGATGATTAATAGAGAGATGACAGATAGATGATAGATAAATGGGTAGATGGATGAATAGGTGATAGATTAACAGATGGCAGATGATTTTCCCAGTTCAGCATAAGGATAGATAGAAGATAAATGGATGATAAACAGACAGACAGGAAAAAAGAAAAACAGGAAGGAAGGAAGAAAGAAAGAGAAAAGATAGACAGACAGACAGACAGACAGACAGAGTACCCAGTTAGTACAGGTGGGTGGGTTTGTGGATTTTCCCTGGAACACATACCTCTACTATTAATCTGAAAGTAATCCTTTTGTGAAGGGTATGAAACTTACAAAACTGAGAAACAAATTCTAAAGAAAGTGTTAGCTAGGACATAATTGTTATTTCTATAAAACCCTAGTCATTGTCTTAGTTCTCATTATTAACTACTTGATAATTCATCTCCCTGAGTCTAAGTGCTCTTGCTTGTGAAAAAGAGAAATGTGATTATGGGCTCTAATTCATAGCTCATGGTAATAATCAGCTCTGAAAGCTGGTAGCAGAGAGCAGAGTAGATTCTGATGTCAACACTTGGGGTTAGAATTGCATCAAGACAAGTTGTTTTCCAACCCCTTTGAGAACGTGTAAAATTATAGGTGAGCATTAATGTGTTTCATGGTAGGCATAGGCTACATATTCACAAATTGTTATCATTAAATACATCATTAACTTGCTTCAAGAAAACTCACGACAAACTAGACTAGTTAATATAAGAAACAGACTCAACTGAGGTCAAAACTCATCCCTGTCTCATTTGTCAGAATCAACCAAGGACTTTCTCAGAGACATGGAGAAATGGGGTAGGAGTTTTATCTGTAGAAAGCTTTTCCTTTTTATATTCCATTGCGCTCTCTCTCTCTCTCTCTCTCTCTCTCTCTCTCTCTCTCTCTCTAATTATAATTGTTATTAATGTTGTCATTGCTATTACTGTATCATTATTCACCAACAAGGTTAGCAGGTTAACACAGACCAAATATATGTATTATCCAAGGCCTCATGCCAAGAAATTCAGAGCACCTTGATTGGTATTGAGGAAGCTGTCTGTGGTGTGAGCTTACTGGTTATCATTCCATTAGCCTGAGTGCTTCCAATCTTCAGATCTCTTAGTCCAACACTGGATTGAAGTGGAATCTAAGATATAATCCTTCCTCCCCATTTCCCCTTTTCTGAGACATTTGCCTCAGCTTCCTGTTCTTCCTTCACTCCATTATGTCAATCACTTGAGTGACTCCTACAGGAGGGAGGATTCAGTGTCCTTGAAGAAAAGAGATCATTCAAGGAATTGATAGACACAAACAATGCCTTCTATGATCTTTAAAAGGTTTTCTAGAAAGTTCCAGAATTAACTTACAATAAATATGAATTTGCCCAATGAATGTCTTCCTGAAATGCAGTGTTATAAAAAGCAAAAATGGCTACCAAATATCTGATAGAAACCCTCAAGTGAGACTCACTAGATTTTTCATGTATTGTAAAGTCAAATTCATTAAACTCTAATTATATTGGCTTTGCTCTACCTCTTAAAGTAGGAATTTCTGGTTTCATTGGAAACTTGGTTGTGTCATGTGATATTTTTCTGATAGCTGTCTTATGCAAGGATGTTTTGGTAAATCAGGCACATGGTATTTTTATGGTTGCTCTCTGGTGAAAGGGTATAGAATGTTTTGCTAGAGCAGACAAGTAAGAGGACATGTGATGTTTGGGGAGAAAAGTATAAGTATAACCCAGCAGACCGTGGATGATACTCTGACATTGGGTCACCTTGCTTTCTTTGCTGATCTTTGCTTGTCATAATGTCACAAAGAAAAACATACCAAAGAACTTCTGGTGGTGTTCCTACTGTTTATTGCTGCTTCAGCAGACTCATGCCTCTCGGTAAAGTCTTGTTGTTTCTCCTGGATTGAGCAGCAGCTGCTGATTCATGTTTGGTGTTTTCCTAGTGTACTGGACTACTTACAGCAAAGATTGGAATCACCCCAAAGGACTAGTTCTAAATAGGTCCATGCCCCATTGTCCTATTAGCCATCTTCCTCCCCTACCTGTGGTCAGTGGTCTGTAAGGGAGCTTGAATTGTTTGAGAACCCTGTGTTTTGAAAAATATAAGCCTATAATCCCTCCCCACCTCAGTGTGTCACTGCTCTTTTGGTAGGTGTTGAAGTAAAAGCATATTAGTAAACCAAGAGATGCCACCAGGTCTTGCTCAAAGGCCAGCACTGAGAGATTTTTCCAGCCCAGACTGATCATTTCCTCCCGAGCCCCTCTCACAGAATTCCTTTACTTTATTGCAAAGTTACTGTTTTTTATAGACAGTAGCAGCAGCCTCCCTAATCTTTTCCTTGTATTTAGTCTCAGCCTACTCCAATTTATCCCCAACACTGTAGCCAGAGGTAGCTTTTTAAATTGTAAATTTGACAAAGTAATTTGCTGCCTAAAACCTGTCAGTGTCTACCAGTTCGCTTCAAGACAGCATTGAAAATCCTTAAGGAGTCTTTCAAATCACCTAGTAAGCCAGCCCAAACAAGTGTTCACACTTTATCTCTTACCCCATCTTCATGGAGGGCTTGCAGATTCAAGCAGATACAGAAAGAACGTAAAAATGTTATGAGCAGGTAAGGATTTTTTTTTCTTTTTACATCTTCTGTCTCTATGTAACTCTCTCATGTGCAATACATGTTAAGCCCATTGTCATACCACATTTGCATTTGAACAGCCCCTTTAATATTCAAAGACAGAGAAAGACAGGGTTGGGGGGGTGGTTCTCTATCTCCTACTCATACCTTATCTACTCAGCTTTTAGGGATTAAAGAATAAAATTCCTTAAAGGTGACCCTGTAGCTTCCTCTTGTAGCTTTTCTTTTCTGTCCTTCAGTTGACCTGCATTAGGATCAGGACCCATGTAATGAATTCTATGGCTTCTCTGCCTACACATGGCTGGAGCTGAAATAGATTCTGAGAAAACTCCTCATCTGCTTTGGAGAGAGTAAGAGGGGAACACAGTGCAATACTATGTCTTTGAAAAAGGCAATCCGTTTCCAAGTTAAACTCAATTTGACAAGGGCATGTCCAATAACTAAGCTTTCATTCCCAAATGCAGTCAAAGCACACACAGAAAGAAAGAGAATCGTACACAGAGAATTGGCAGTCGTAGGACACAAGGCATTCTGAAAAGGCTGAACTGGAGGGTGCTCTGCAAATGCACTGCAGACAAAGCACACTGTGGTTACAGTGAGCTGTGTGACCAGATAATCAGGAATGGGTACTTTGTATAAAATGTACAATAAGGCCTCTGGAAGCAATTATGCTTTAGCTAAATACATACTGTGTGGTTCTCATTCATTACAACAGAAATTCTCAATTCTCCACCAATATCTTCCCAAAGTCTTATATCATGGAAGATATGTATGTTTTGCTAGGTTATATAAAAGTAAAGTTTCTGGTCCAGATGTAAAATCCTCAAAGAAAAAGACAAGATACATTTGAAAATCCCTGCTCCATCACTGAGGATGAGGCAAGATTACATGTCATCTGTGAATTTGTTAAGCTAATACTATTGAACTTTAATAGATCACTGGCATAGAAGCTAGGAAGGCATAATTATACAAGTCAGAAAGTATATTGGTATTGTTAAAATTATTAAGCAAAGAGGAAAGTTGATAATTTTTGGATAAGTAAAGACATGAAGCAAAGGAGGTAGTGTCAGGTAATTTAGGAAAGGACGGAGATGAGTTGGCTTCTCATGAGCTACAGTATGAGGATGACAGCTTATGACACCAAGGTTAAAAGGTCCTCAGATAATCTCCTACGACTTCTCACAGATCAGTTTACAACAGAGGAATGGCAATTTTCCTTTCACAGGAAATGTATATGAGATTGCAGACATAGCAAACGGGAGATTTGGAAAAACATGTAAAAGCGACAGCTGACTTAATATCTCTCAAAAACATACTAGACAGTTCTAGAAATGTTTGTATGGTTGGATATTTTCTTTTTACCATATCTGCATTCTGGTTATACCATAAAGATACTTATTCTCATTATTATTTTTCTGATACTTATAATGAACCTCAGGGCTATCATATGTGTGGTCCTCAGGCCGTATATGAGTAAGCAAAGGTGTGATGAAGTCTAGAATACTAAAACTATACTAAGGGTCACCTGCTTTTTAATGGGAAATTTAACCAACATTGCTTCATAGCTTGATATAACTAGAGTCACTTAGAAAGATAAAGGCATGGCCTCCATTGCCCCATAGGCATGTTTGTGGGATATTTTTTGGTTAATGTTTGATGTGAGAGATCCCATCCCACTCTGGGTGCTGACACCCCTGTGCAGGTGGTCGTAGGTTATATAGGAAAACCAGCTGAGAAAGTTAAGAAGTGATGCTGGCGAGGATGCGGAGAAAGAGGAACACTCCTCCATTGTTGGTGGGATTGCAGACTGGTACAACCATTCTGGAAATCAGTCTGTAGGTTCCTCAGAAAATTGGACATTGAACTGCCCGAGGATCCAGCTATACCTCTCTTGGGCATATACCCAAAAGATGCCCCAACATATAAAAAAGACACGTGCTCCACTATGTTCATCACAGCCTTATTTATAATAGCCAGAAGCTGGAAAGAACCCAGATGCCCTTCAACAGAGGAATGGATACAGAAAATGTGGTACATCTACACAATGGAATATTACTCAGCTATCAAAAACAACGGCTTTATGAAATTCGTAGGCAAATGGTTGGAACTGGAAAATATCATCCTGAGTGAGCTAACCCAATCACAGAAAGACATACATGGTATGCACTCACTGATAAGTGGCTATTAGCCCAAATGCTTGAATTACCCTAGATGCCTAGAACAAATGAAACTCAAGACGGATGATCAAAATGTGAATGCTTCACTCTTTCTCTAAAAGGGGAACAAGAATACCCTTGGCAGGGAAGAGAGAGGCAAAGATTAAAACAGAGACTGAAGGAACACCCATTCAGAGCCTGCCCCACATGTGGCCCATACATATACAGCCATCCAATTAGACAAGATGGATGAAGCAAAGAAGTGCAGACTGACAGGAGCCGGATGTAGATCACTCCTGAGAGACACAGCCAGAATACAGCAAATACAGAGGCGAATGCCAGCAGCAAACCACTGAACTGAGAATAGGACCCCTGTTGAAGGAATCAGAGAAAGAACTGGAAGAGCTTGAAGGGGCTCGAGACCCCATATGTACAACAATGCCAAGCAACCAGAGCTTCCAGGGACTAAGCCACTACCTAAGGACTATACATGGACTGACCCTGGACTCTGACCTCATAGGTAGCAATGAATATTCTAGTAAGATCACCAGTGGAAGGGGAAGCCCTTGGTCCTGCTAAGACTGAACCCCCAGTGAACTAGACTGTTGGGGGGAGGGCGGCAATGGGGGGAGGGTTGGGAGGGGAACACCCATAAGGAAGGGAGGGGGGAGGGGGATGTTTGCCCGGAAACCAAAGAATTATTATTAAGTATTAAATAAATTTAAAAAAAAAGAAGACCATATCAGTAAGCAGTATGGTCTTAACTTCATTTTCTATTTCTAGGTTCTTGTCCTGAGCTTCTGCCATGACTCCCCTATATGATAGGCTTAACATAGAAGGTGAGGCCCTTTCTTCCTCAGGTTGACTTTTGTTAGTTGTTTCAGAATAGCAATAGGACAAAACGTAAGAAATAAATTAATTTCAGAGAATAAAGCATTTCTATAACAGACTTGGTGTTTTTGTTTAGTTTAATTTTATTTTGTTATATTTTTTTGGAAAGACTTTTGGAAAGACTTTTTTGGAAAGATTTTTGAGATTTATACTGGAAAAGGTTATGTGCTCAGAGTTAACTGAGATGCTACAGAAATTTAGAAGATATAAATTCTAAGAGATATACAGAATGTAGAGACCTGGCTTGTGAAGTTTCAGGGAAAACTGAGGACTGCAAAGGCTTCTTGTGTGATATTTTGTACTAAGAATATATGGATTCTGATCAGTTGGGACTGAAGGATCAGTGGTGACTAAGAAAACATCAGCACATTTACATCCTTTCTTTAGTTACCTTCAGACAATAGCTGATTGTCTAACTTCAGATATGATGCAAGATAAACAAAAGAACTTTGGTTTACAATTCTAGGTTACAGCCCACCACTGAAAAATTTATGGCAGAGACTCAAGCAGCTGTTATCCCAGTCATAATCAAGAGCACAGAAAGAATAGATGCAAACTTGCTTAGAATTCAGCTAGGCTGTGGTTTTTCTCATTGTGTTTTCTGAAATCATGAACAGCCATTTCACAAGCTAGGAGAAGAACTGTCAACTTCTAATGTAGGTAAGAAAATCAAAAGTGTTCTCACTTCTATCTATAATCTGAGAAAAAGATGATAACAGAGACATAGGACCCACCTCTTAATGGGAGGAATATAAAAGGGCACCTCTCTTTAAACCTCCACTCTGGCTACCAACATCAAATGTTGTGTGCCCTCCTAAAGTAAAATACACTGATTCCTGAGATCTTTTTAAGAATTTTATAGTACAGTGATAATAGATTAATTCCCAAAGTCCATTTTTAGATAACTTCTTCCCTGTAGTTCCTAAAGTACAGCTCTTTGGCTTCTGGCTTCTTTTGATCGAAATGATGAGATTGGGTCTGTCTTAAACTGCACAGCAAGCCCATGTCTCAAAACAATATATAAAAAATTCAGTTAGTCCTCTCAAAGCTCCCTGAGAAGATCACAGTCTAGAATGTACAGCCATATTAAGCTAATGAATCCATAGTTCTAAAATATCTTATTACTTACATAAATCTAGATTAAATCCACAATCATGATTTAACTTTATTACCTTAAAAATGTTACTTTAAGATAACAAAGCAACTATGAAGTTTGCGTGTTCTTGTAAATACACTGACCTCATTGCCAATGTGGAGCAGAAGACGGGTATAAGTTCTTCCAACTTTCTTTTTCATGTTATCTTGGACCAGTTGTGCACTTTTGTAATAACCACAATCAGATTCTTCTACAGTCTACACACACCATGGACTTCAGAATGAGCACAGGTGCAAGCCCTTGTTTTGCTGATGGATTCTAGGTTTTTATTTTCTAATACCTCAGTTTATCCCTGCTCTTTACTTTCCAGTCAGACATAATTTTTTCAATCACAATTCATGTATTTCATTTGCCCCAAGGCAAAACGGTCTGTTTTTCTTATAAAGTCAAAACCAATAAAAGAAAAACAGTTGTTGATTGGCATATGATGATGGACAATAACAGGAATTACATATAAAGATAGACAAAAATATCACAGGAGACCATCCAAAGCTTTTACAGAAGTGACATTTTACCTGTTCTTCCCATTTTTCACTGTATGGGATGAATAGGGAATTAGGACAGATTCATGCTTATTGACAATTACTAGAATTTTCTTCTGTAACATGTTATGGGGATCTCTAGGCTTTCTCATTAACCTTGTATAAACTCCTGTCTAGTCAAGAAGGTCTTGGGATTGATAACACCTGATTCAAAACCTCTCCTCCTGTTCTTTCAGAAACCTCTTTAGGAAGCTGCTATTTATTCCCAGTCATGGCAAGGCCAGAATGGGGGAACTTAATGACTTCCTCCTTCTTCCTGAGCTGGCTTTTTGTGGCTTTGCTTGATTACCATTTGTCACAATGTATGTGTCTTTTTAAAGTTCTCTGTCAAAGGGAACATCAATCACTTCTGAGGCTAAATATAACAGTTGTTGCATAAGGATTCTATATGAAATTGCAATACCTGAGTTCTAGCCACTGAGATGCCACAATTAAAAATACAACTAATGACAAATAGTGACTTATTTTCAGTAGGCTGGCTGGTGATCATTGTGTACTTGGTAACATTTTAATTTATTAGATTTATTTTTATTTTTATTCTTTTTTCTTTATTTTTTAGACTAGATGATTTTTTTTCTTTCTTTCTTTTTAAATTGAGAATATTTATGTGATTCTAGACTTTTTTATATCATTAAATGATCTCTTCCTCCTTCCATTCTCCCAAAAGAGATATAAAGACAGAGCCTTGTACAGTCCTCATACTTGCTGCTTCAAACTCCGTGAGCCCATATGGCCCCTACTTAGTTGATATGGTGGGTCATCTCCTGATGTCCTCCATCCCTTATGACTCCTACAATCTTCACTGTTTCCATATTCTTCCGGGCTCCCCAATGTCATAAGGGAGAGACTCAATGAAAACATCTAATTTATACTCTCTCTCTACATAATGTTTTCAGAAGAAGCCTCTCTAGTGACAACTGTACAAGATACCAATGTATGTTGGGTATACCAGGATAATATTTGGAATCATTTCATTAATTTTTTTGTGAGGGAGGGCAGCACCAGCTATATTTGGCTAAATCCCAGGTCTCTGAGCTATCCAATCTCTGGTTGCTGGCCATTCAGACAGTAGAGAACATATCTGTCTTGCGGGATAGGCCTCATGCTAACCCAAATATTGGTTGGTCACTTCCACAAGTTCTGTCCCACTGTTGCCCCAATGTAACCTGTGGGAAGATCACATTGTATGATAAGAGATTTTTGGCTGTCCGAATATCTCTTTTCATACTCTACAGAGAACCTTCCCGTGCCAAAGAGTTTGGAATGTAGGTTTGAAGGCTCCATGCAGGTACCAACTCATCCTCTCAACATTCTACGTTCTACGCTCTACGCTCTACGCTCTAGGTTCACTGAGCTGTGTGAATGCTTTCCTTAGCAGTGAAGCCTCACTGCCAGTTTTCAGAGAGCAACCTTCTCTCCTAGCCTTAGCCTGTGTTGTTTAGAAATCTCCACAGGATGCCCTGGTCTACAACTCATTCAAATGCAACCCATTCCCAGCACTGGAAGCCTTGCCTCCCTACAAAAGATGACCAGTTCACACCCTGTATTCTCCATGACAAGGAGTCCTTACCAGGGTCATTTTTCTAGATTCCACTGCAGCATATATCCAACTGTCCTTTCCTATCTCCCAACTCTAGCTGTCCCTCCTAGCACTCTCTACCTCTACGCCTTTTCCTCCATGAATCTTTCCTACTCCTGTTTCTACCTTTACCCATTCTATCCACAGCATCTACTTTACGTTCTCTTTTCAAAGAGGTCCATGTGTACCCCTATACCTCTCTTCTTTACCTAAACTCTCCGAGTTTTGGGGTTGTAGCTTGATTATTGTTTAGGTAACAGATCAAATCCACTTATAAACGAATGCCTACTATATTTGTCTTTCTGAGTTTCGGTTATCTCAATCACAATGGTTTCTTTCAAGTTGCTCTCATTTGCCTTAAAGTTTCATGATATCATTATTTTTTAGTAGCTGAGAAATACCTTGTTGTGAAAATGTACCACATTTTATTCATACATTCTTTAGTTAAGTGATACCTAGGTTGTTTTCAATATCCGACTATTGTGAATAAAACCCCAATGAACTTATGTGAGCAAGTGTCAAGTGTCTGCGTTATAGGATTTGAGTGTCCTTTGAGTATATGCCCAAGAATAGTGTCCTTGGGTCTCGAGGTACATTAATTCTCAATATTCTGTGGAATTGAAATACTGGTTTTTATAATGGCTGTACAAGTTTGCACTCCCACCAGGAATGGAGGAGTGTTCCCTTGCTCCACATCCTCACCACCATGAGCTACCACTCATGTTACTGATAGTACTTTTTAAATTTTTCTAATGGGTAGGGATATTTCACATTTCTTTAAGTGTTTCTTAGCCATTTCAGATTCCTCTGTGGGAATTCTCTTTTAAGATCTGTAACTCATTTTTAATTGAATTATGTTTTTTGATATCTAATTTCTTGGGTTCTTTATATGTTTTGGATATTAAACATCTATTGGATGTGGAGTTAATTAAATGTGTTTCCCATTTTGTAGGCTGTCCCTTTGTCCAATTAACATTATCCTTTACATTAAAGTAGCTATTTAGTTTCATGAGGTCCTGATTTATATACCATTGATTGCGTTTTTTATGTTTTTTTCTATGTTATCCTTCACTTCTCTATATTGTTGTTAGAAAATACAAACAGTTGAATGTCTGATAATCAAGGATTTTACTTTTTATTTTCAAATATTAATTTTCTGGAGAGTTATTAAAAGGAGAAAGATATGTGTGAGAGTGTTCAGCTAGTGCTGAAACATTATAGAAACTCCTTAGGACCAGTAGATTCAGATACAAAATCCGGATGTTCTTGAAGCTATAGAAGGAGTTATTTATGGAAATATAAAGATGTGCATCCTGTATTGGTGAGTTCTTGCTCCACTGAAAACCAAAGAAAAGAGTGCTAATGCACAAAGAGCATGGGCTAGCACCTTAGCAACAGCTAGATCCTTGTCTAGAAAAGGCAGATTAAAGTATACTCTGACAGATTTGATGAAATCTAGTTTAGTGGAGGTTACGACCATAGTAACAAAGTTCCTTTTGAGTTTATCCTTTGAATTTCTGGTCAAGTTATGTTAACAAGATTTCTTGTAAGTCGTGGGAGAACAGATACAGATACACACACACACACACACACACACACACACACACAGAGAGAGAGAGAGAGAGAGAGAGACAGACAGACAGACAGACAGACAGACAGACAGAGACAGAGACAGACAGAGACAGAGACAAAGACAGAGAAACAGAGAGACAGAGACAGACAGAAAGATAGAAAGAGACAGAGAGAGACAGAGAAGGGGGAATATATTTTTGCTCAGTTAAGCTCCAGGCCTGTCTATTTCCATGTTTACACAGAAGCATGAATCCTACATTTATATACAGTGAAAGAAGACAGAAGCTAAAGGAAAAGAAATCCCTCAAGTGTCTGTAACCTGTATATAATCCCTTCTATAGATACATAGAAAGAACAACTCACAGCAGCATACACATATGTTTTCAGCTTGATCTACCTTGAAGCTTTCTGTTAAGAAAATGAAATATCTTCAGAGATCATTTCTAGCCCTCAGTGAAATGACAGAAAACAGTGATATTTGTACTTTCAAGTCATTAGGTATCAGTACTGTCATTTCATAAGTGTTTGGGCATACACCCTGTGACTTGTTCTTGCTCAGGAGATGAGAACTCTTTGGACCTCAATAGCTGTAACCTTTAGAAAACAAGAAAGAACAGATAATGTCCTAAGTTCCTCTCAGTTTTGTCATTAAGTTAGAAATCCTCATAAGCTAAGTTTCTTTGAGCATCGTTAAGACAAAGTAAAAATGCAGGGCTTTATTACTTGGGAAATGATTTTATTTTCTGCTTTTTAATAAGAAAAAAAGAAAGTCTCTGGTGCATGACTGCTCTTTCAGCAGGAAAGAAATGGTGATTTTGCTCAAGCTAAAAATAGAGGGTTTTAAAAAAGTCGCGTTATTTATAAATAGCATTGCTTCAATGCAGGCGTGTTTGGTCAGAAGGAGCAGCTCAAACAAAAGCCTAAAGTAAAAATATATCTACTTAACTAGCTTAGCAAGCCTACATATAAGATTTATTGCTATGGCATATAGATAAAAGTGCAGTGGGAAGATACACAATCAAGACTTGTCCATAGGACTGGACAAAGGAACATGTATCTTTGTTGTTCATTTTTTTGTCAGATAAGGGCCTGAAGTTTAGAGGAGAAGGCATGTGACCTACCAAAAGTATGTATGAAAATGGGACTCTATTTCTGACCAGCTACTTTCATCCATGGTTTTCCTTCCTGCAGCCATTCTGACAGTCAAGGAAATTTCTATAAATCTAAGTGTCATTTTACCTAATTCACCCTAAACTCTACTGGGTAAAGAGGAAAGAGGAACAGTGCACACTGACACAGTCTTGGGAAGAGACACCTTAACAGATCAGTTGATTAAGGAACTAAACTTAGTCCTGGTAGAGACTTCAGGCAGGAATGAGGCTCTGTGGATAGGACCTTGAGAGAAGCATAGTCTTCTATGTGAGGACACTCATGCTATAATCAGTAGAGTAAAATGATACCAAATTTCCTGTCAGAAATATGGCTATTTATTTCTTAAATGTTCACCAAATTTTACTATATTTATATGTGGACATTGACAACTCATGTGAAACTTATTTTTCATCTTTCTTACTTGAATATATAGTCATGCTGTGAACAGACACCATGACCAATGCAAGTCTTATAAAGGACAACATTTAATTGGGGCGGGCTTACAGGTTCAGAGGTTCAATCCATTATCATCAAGGTGGGAACATGGCAGCGTCCAGGCAGGCATGGTGTGGGAGGAGCAGAGAGTTCTACATCTTCATCTGAAGGCTGCTAGCAGAGTACTAATTTTGAGGAAGCTAGGACTAGAGTATTAAAGCCCACTCCCACAGTGACACGCCTACACCCACAAGGCCACACCTCTAAATATTACCACAACCTGGTTGCCAAGCATTTTCAAACCTTAGGGACATAAAAGTGATACAATTTTCCAAAGACACCATATCAATGTCATACTACAAATATCCAGCTGTTCAACTTCTTTCTTAGCAAGACTTTAATAAAGTTGTTAAAGAGAAAGTTTAGCTTTACAGAAATTTTGGGTAAAGTTCATCATTTTCATATACATCCTTACCGTGCACAGGTTTGTCAATAAGTTATGTTTGGTCATTCACATTCCCCTGCCTTATTTATTACAGCTAATTGGTTCACATTGATCTACATCGATCTCTCATTGTTACTTGTTCCTGAGTCATCTTACGATTCACTTTTTTTATGGCACGTCCTCTGGTCTTTGACAGACACAAGGTCTCATGCATGCATATGCACAACATCACACCAAATAATGTCCTTGGACTCGCTTTACTCTACTTCATCTATTCAAGTTGCTCCCTGTGGAATGCCTAACTGTTAAAGGTTTTACTTCACTTAGAGTTTGGTGTATAACATGATGAGAAAGCGATTCCATTCTTCTTGGACTGCTTTTATTCTATGAGGAGTGTGGATCTAGTGTTCCTCGCTATCGATGGTACCGATGTTATTACTACTCTGCATCGGACTCACACCTCATCCTTCTAATGTTCCACATCTATTCATCTGCATTGTGGGAGACGACTTAATTTCTTTGGACTTTTACAGTTATAAGTAAATCTGCTGTAATACTGATATTCATTTTTGTGTAGACATACTTTTAATCAGTTAACACCTGGGATGTTTTTATTTGGACAACAAAAACAGGTTTTATTTTTATTTTTATTCTTTTTATTATATTTTATTTATTTTTAAAATCTCATTCTTTGAGAATTTCTTTTTTTTGTAAACCCTATGCCATTACCTTCCCCCTTTTCTTTTTTTTAAAGATTTATTTATTTATTTATTTATTTTATGTATATAAGCACACTATAGCTGTCTTCAGACACACCAGAGGAGGGCATCGGATCCCCATTACAGATGGTTGTGAGCCACCATGTGGGTGCTGGGAATTGAACTCAGGACCTCTGGAAGAGCAGTCAGTACTCTTAACCACTGAGCCATCTCTCCAGCCCCTTCCCTTTTCTATGAGGGTATTTCCACACTCAACAATGCACTCCTTCCTGCCTCCACACCCTGATATTCCCCTACACTGGGGGTGGGTCTAGACTTGGCAGGATCAAGGGTTTCTTTTCCTATGGGTGTTCAACAAGGACATTCTCTGCTACATATGTAGCTGGAGCCAGGGTACTGTCCATGTGTACTCTTTGGATGGTGGTTTTGTCCCTGGGAACTCTGGTTGTTTCGTATTGCTGTTTTATGATGTTGCAAACCTCTTCTACTCCTTCGATCCTTTCTCTAACTCCTCCAACGGGAACCCCATTCTCAGTTCAACTGTTGGCTGTGAACATTCACCTCGGTATTTGTCAAGCTTTAGCAGAAATTCCCAAGAGACAGCTATATCAGGCTCTTGTCAGCATACACTTCCTGGGATCAGCACTATCATCTGGATTTGGTGGCTTTATGTATATTGGCTGGATCCCCAGTTAGCTCAGGGTCTGAGTGGCTACTACTTCAGTCTCTGCTCCAAACTTGAGAATTTCATATGTGAATTATATATGGCCTTCCCCTTTCTGACACATCTCCTTCCTAAATGTGAAGTTGAGCAAACATTTTCAGCTCATTTTGGCAAATAATAAGGTTCTCTTTTCTGGATACCCTGGTAACAATATGGTTGTCTTTAAAATAAACTACCAATTGTCTTCCAAAGAGACTGCACTGTTTCCATATCCACCATTAGTTGGTAAGATTCCCTTATGTTCCACATCTCTTTCCACACTCAGTGTTGAAACAGATACAGAAGAATGTTCTTGTTTACCTTGAAATTCTCTAATGACATGATAGATTGAGCATTTTTAAGATGAGAATTTACTGTCTGCACATCTTTAAATAATTGTGGCTTATTTGTATATTATTTGCTGGCCTTCTTTTTTTCTTGTGCATTTTAAAGAGTACTTTGAATACTAATTCCCGTTTACATGCTTTTTCATACACTTTCATTCCCTTTTTGGTGTATCTTCCCATGCCTGTATCCATTTAAGTTTCAGAATAGATTTCTTAACTTTAATGAAGTCTACCTCTTTATTCATTCTCTCATCTGTCATGTTTCTGATGTTAGATCTAAAACTGTCTTGT